>NW_027334329.1:0-1137 GCF_000331145.2 Cicer arietinum
ACTAGCTTTATTTAAATCCCGATAATCAACACACATTCAAACTTTTCCATCTTTCTTTGGAACTAGAACAACGTTAGCAGCCCATTGAGGATATTTTGCCACAGCTAAGAAACCAGCATCAAATTGTTTCTTGACTTCTTCTCTAATTTTAAGTGACATATCAGGCCTCATCCTCCTCAATTTTTGTTTAATTGGAGCACATTCAGGCTTGAGTGGTAGCTTGTGTTCAACTATGTTAGTATCTAGCCCAGGCATATCCTGATATGACCATGCAAAGACATCCACATAATCAATTAAAAGTTTAACCAACTTTTCTCGCTCACTTTCTTTCATAGACATACCAATTTTAACTTCTTTTTTATCACGCTCAGTCCCTAAATTGATCACCTCAACAGGTTCTTGATAGGGTTGGATTATCTTAGCTTCCTGTTCAATTAAGCTTTCTAATTCTGGGAGAAGCTCACAATCGTCTTCACAATCCTCATCAGCATGATTAATCAGACGTTCAAAATTACAAGAAATGGTTCTAGCGCTGCTATTTTCAACATATTCATTTTCGACTCTGCATTGTTTAAATTAAGAAGAAAAAGGAAAAAAAGAAAATATGAATAAGGATTGCCAAAAGAAAGAGAAAAGAGAAAAAACAAAACCAGTTGGAGAATTCAAAAATGCATTTATTGATAATAAGTACGGAATTGACATACATATGCCCTAACTAGTTATCCTTATAGCCTTGGGCAGAGCAAAAGGAGTTAACAATACATAATTACTTTGAACACGAATTATCAAACACGAGAAACTCGATGATCTTCCAATTTTTGAGATTGGTGTTTGGAGGACAAGGGTACACTAGCTTGAGGGTATCATCATCAACACGATCCTCTTCTACAACAGCCACTTGATCAGCATATATTATTCCAGCACTTTGAAAGGTTTGACGAATGTCACAAATAGGGATCTTTTGTGAACTTGGTACCCGGTTTTCCCAACGAGCTAGCTTGCTTTCTCGTTTTTCCTTTACAGCGTTCTCTTGATCAACTTTGGTAGGTATATATCCCATCGTACTCATCCTTATTTTCTGGTATTTCTATCAATTTCCCGAATTTAACAAAAACTCCTTCTTCCAACATGAATTTT
>NW_027334330.1:0-1166 GCF_000331145.2 Cicer arietinum
AACCCTCATTACGTATTTCTTCAATACCGTATTTCTGTGAACTTTCTGCGTTCCCTCTTTTCTGCACATTTCATCTTTCTTCGAACCATTATTCAGGTATTGATATTATAAATTTTTTGTAATCATTAAAATGCATGTTGAGCTTTTTTAAGATATACTGATACATGTTGAGTTTGTTTATAATAATGCATGATCCATGTTGAGCTTGTTGATGTTATACTAAAGTGCATGTTGAACTTGTTGTAGTTAAATGGATACAAACAAAGATTTAGAAGTTCAAAATGAAGAAGTTGGCACCTCTAAGACTTACGAAAAAGAAGTCAAACGTGGTGCAACTATCATGCAAAGGGTGATTAAAGCACGGAGCAGTGGCATTAAATTTGAGGTATACTATATATACTCTGTTTGCTGTGTGTTTTTTTATCTTTTTTTAGGGTTTAGGGCATGTACTTACTATATGAGTTTATTAGGTTGGCTGGAACGAGAGTGGTCAGCCAGTTGACCCCAACAGCTCCATGTTTGTAAGCTACATTGGGGCTGTTGTTCGTCAAAATGTCCCAATAACAATAGACAACTGGAGAGATAAGGCGTTGAAGGATGCCAAAGATATCATCTGGAATGACATTCAAGTAAATATTTTGATCTACTCTTTTGTCATTTATAATTTTTTTTCTGTAAAATACATTACTTATAATTGTTTTCATTGCAGACCACTTTTGTTCTTGATGAGGAACGAAAGTCATATGTTTTGAGAGTTGCTGGGAAAATCCATCGTGGATTTAGATCCCATCTCTCAAATTTCTATCTAAAAGATAGAGAAGGAAACACAAATGCTGAACCTCCAAAGATATATCAACATTATATATCAAAGGATGAATGGAGTGCATTTGTTTCCAAACGTTCTGACCCGGCGTTTGTCGTAAGTGATTAATTTATTAGCATTTGTGTTTTATTATTCATATTCGTAGCGTATTTTAAATTTTTACACAATTGCTATTTTTTTTTTATATAGAATATTAGTAAGGCAAATCGCGAACGGGCAAGCAATCCAAAACACCTATACAAGAAATCACGTATGGGATATGCACGCCTTGATCAACAAGTTGTAAGTAATTAAACATCACTTTTATATAATGAAGTAATTTTTATTATAAACTATAGTGTGT
>NW_027334331.1:0-1048 GCF_000331145.2 Cicer arietinum
ATAAGCCTAGGGAGGACGAAAATGACATAAATGTTCATCCAATGACACAAATGAACTTATTAGTTCACAAGATTGGCTAAAAACCTTAATTGGACAAGAATAAGCCTATGGAGGACGAAAATAACCTAAATGTTCATCCAATGACACAAATGAACTTATTGCATGCACAAGATTGGTTAAAAACCTAAATTGGACAAGAATAAGTCTAAGGAGGACGAAAATGACCTAAATGTTCATCCAATGACACAAACACACCTATTGGATGCACAAGATTGGTTAAAAACCGTTATTGGACTAGAATAAACCTAGGGTGGACGAAAATTACCTAAATGTTCATCCAATAACACAAATGAACTTATTGCATACACAAGATTGGTTAAAAACCTAAATTGGACAAGAATAAGTCTAAGGAGGACGAAAATGACCTAAATGTTCATCCAATGACACAAACACACCTATTGGATGCACAAGATTGGTTAAAAACCGTTATTGGACTAGAATAAACCTAGGGTGGACGAAAATTACCTAAATGTTCATCCAATAACACAAATGAAATTATTGGATGCACAAGATTGGTTAAAAAACCTAATTGAACTATAATAAACCTTGGGAGGACGAAAATGGCCTAAATGTGAATCCAATGAAACAAATGAACTTATTGGAAGCACAAGATTGGTTAAAAACACTTATTGGACAAGAATAAGGCTAGGGAGTACGAAAAATGACCAAAATTTTGATCCAATGATACAAATGAACTTATTGGATGCACAAGATTGGTTAAAAACCCTAATTGGACAAGAATCATCCTATGGAGAACGAAATAACCTAAATGCTCATCCAATGACACAAATGAACTTATTGCATGCACAAGATTGGTTAAAAACCTTAATTGGACAAGAATAAGTCTAGGGGGACGAAAATTACCCAAATGTTCATCCAATGACACAAATACACCTACTGGATGCACAAGATTGGTTAAAAACCTTAATTGAACTAGAATAAACATAGGGAGGACGAAAATGACCTAAATGTTCATCCAGTGACACAA
>NW_027334332.1:0-1725 GCF_000331145.2 Cicer arietinum
ATGACACAAACACACCTATTCAATGCACAAGATTAATTAAAAACCCTAATTGGAATAGAATAAACCTAGGGAGGACAAAAATTACCTTAATGTTCATCGAATGACACAAATGAACTTATTGGATGCACAAGATTGGTTAAAAACCCTAATTGGACATGAATAAGCCTAGGGAGGACGAAAACGACCTAAATGTTAATCCAATGACACAAATGAACTTATTGCATGCACAAGATTGGTTAAAAACCCTATTTGGACATGAATAAGTCTAGGGAGGACGAAAATGACCTTTATTGGACAAGAATAAGTCTAGGGAGGACGAAAATAACCTAAATGTTCATCCAATGACACAAATGAACTTATTGGATGCCCAAGATTGGTTAAAAACCCTAATTGCACAAGAATAAGCCTAAGGAGGACGAAAATGACCTAAATGTCCATCTAATGACACAAATTAACTTATTGGATGCACAAGATTGGTTAAAATCCCTAATTGGACAAGAATAAGTCTAGGGAGGACGAAAATAACCTAAATGTTCATCCAATGATACAAACACACCTATTCAATGCACAAGATTAATTAAAAACCCTAATTGGACAAGAATAAGTCTAGGGAGGACGAAAATAACCTAAATGTTCATCCAATGATACAAACACACCTATTCAATGCACAAGATTAATTAAAAACCCTAATTGGACAAGAATAAGTCTAGGGAGGACGAAAATAACCTAAATGTTCATCCAATGATACAAACACACCTATTCAATGCACAAGATTAATTAAAAACCCTAATTGGACAAGAATAAGTCTAGGGAGGACGAAAATAACCTAAATGTTCATCCAATGACACAAATGAACTTATTGGATGCCCAAGATTGGTTAAAAACCATAATTGGACAAGAATAAGCCTAGGGAGGACGAAAATGACCTAAATATTACTCCAACGACACAAATGAAATTATTGGATGCACAAGATTTGTTAAAGACCCTAATTGGACAAGAATAAGTCTAGAGAGGACGAAAATGACCTAAATGTTCATCCAATGATACAAACACACCTATTGGATGCACAAGATTGGTTAAACACCCTAATTCGACAAGAATAAGCCTAGGGAGGACGAAAATGACCAAAATGTTCATCCAATGACACAAAGGAACTTATTGGATGCACAAGATTGGTTAAAAACCATAATTGGACAAGAATAAGCCTAGGGAGGACAAAAATGACCTAAATGTTAATCCAATGACACAAATGAAATTATTGGATTCACAAGGTTGGTTAAAGACCCTAATTGGACAAGAATAAGTCTAGGGACGACGAAAAAGACCTAAATGTTCATCCAATGATACAAACACACCTATTGGATGCACAAGATTGGTTAAAAACCCTAATTGGACAAGAATAAACCTAGGGAGGACGAAAATTACCTTAATGTTCATCCAATGACACAAATGAACTTATATGATGTACAAGATTGGTTAAAAACCCTAATTGGACAAGAATAAACCTAGGGAGGACGAAAATTACCTTAATGTTCATCCAATGACACAAATGAACTTATATGATGTACAAGATTGGTTAAAAACCCTAATTGGACAAGAATAAACCTAGGGAGGACGAAAATTACCTTAATGTTCATCCAATGACACAAATGAACTTATATGATGTACAAGATTGGTTAAAAACCCTAATTGGACAAGAACAAGCCTAGGGAGGACGAAAATGA
>NW_027334333.1:0-220 GCF_000331145.2 Cicer arietinum
ACATAATCACTCATAAATATCGACATAAATGTTATTTATCTAATCCTCCTTACAATTATATTACTCCACTTATGGTGAGTAATGATTTTATACGTTTCTAATTCTATTCTATTTTTATTTAAAAGACCCAAATTTATTAAAAATAATCATAAAATACGAATATATAAAAAATTATTAAAAAAGTTACTTCCAATTATTAAAATACACAAATTTATTTAAA
>NW_027334333.1:354-1487 GCF_000331145.2 Cicer arietinum
TCCTTATTATAATGATAATTGGAATGTTAAAAAATAAATGAAAAATTAAGTATTGCATAAAATTAAATTATTTTTTAATAGAATTTATTTTTGGTACCTATCAATATAACTATAATTCAATTACACAAATAATTAGTTAAAACTTTAAAATACCTAAAATTGATTTAAAGTATAAGCAAATCTTTAATCTTTAATGAAATAAATTTCAAACTCTTGATGAAATATATTCAATAATTTTTTTTTACAACAACTTCTCATGCTCGCAATTAAAACATCATACTAATAAAACAAATAAATTTAGACTACGCTACAATATAATTCAACATTAACATTTTTTTAAAATCAAAAATATTAAATAGTCAATCATATTTTTAAATTTTTACATCTCATTTTTTGGTTTGTATTTTACATTTTATTTCATCAAATAAATACAAATACCATTATATGTTGAAAAATAAATTGACAATCAAGGTACAATGAGTCAAACAATTATCATATATAATAAGTTATCATACCAATTTTACAAAATATTTTAAAAAATTAAATTAGATGATTGTGATAAACATGATTTTCCCTCATTTTAATTTTCTTAATCATATTCAATTATTATAAATCAATAAAGTAATATTATAAGATAACTATATTTGTAATACATAAAATATTACTTATAAAACTTATAAAATTATTTTACAATTATTTATAATAAATTTATAATTTATAAATTATTTTACAATTTGATAATAATTTATAATTTATATTATTATCAAATTATTTTATAAGTTATTTTATAATAAATTTATAAATTATTTTATAATATTATTAGTCATTTACCAATGGTAATAATTTATATTATTAGTTATTAAATTCTATGGAAAAACCCACCTAATCACTCATAAATATCGTCATAAATAATTCTCCTTTCATTAACAATTATACTAATCCACTTATGGTGAGTAATGATTTTATACGTTAAAAATTCAATTACTCATTAATGTCAATTCATTTATAGTTACTTTCAATTTATGTCAATCCATTTTTTTATAAAATAAAAATATATATTCTATTTAACGGAAAATACACAAATGATCATTATATGTTCTACAATATAATTCAACATTAACATTTTTTTAAAA
>NW_027334334.1:0-300 GCF_000331145.2 Cicer arietinum
GGATGAACATTTAGGTCATTTTTGTGCTCCCTAGGTTTGTTCTAGTCCAATTCGGGTTTTTAAACAATCATCCAATAGGTGTGTTTATGTCATTTGATGAACATTTTGGTCATTTTCGTCCTACCTAGACTTATTCTTGTCCAACTAGGGTTTTTAACCAATCTTGTGCATCCAATAAGTTCATTTGTGTCATTGGATGAATATTTAGGTCATTTTCGTCCTCCCTAGGTTTATTCTAGTCCAATTAGGGTTTTTAACCAATCTTGTGCATCCAATAGGTGTGTTTGTGTCATTGGATGA
>NW_027334335.1:0-3688 GCF_000331145.2 Cicer arietinum
CCAAATCGGGAAAAAAAGAAGATAAAAGACTAAAATGTTAACTGAAATTAAGTTAAGGGACCATGATGGTATTTAGCCTTAAAAAAATTATTTTTGTTGTTCCTTTGGACATTAAAGTAATGAATTAAAAAAAAAACAGTGAACAAACTTGGTGACCAAATATTTAATAAAAATAATAATTTATGTCACAAATTTCGTCTCTAAATCTGTAGCTAATGACATAGCAAATTAATTCAAAGTCGTTACTAAATTAGTTTCAAAATTTAGTCACTAATTCAGTCTAAAACATCGATCACAAAATCAGTCACTAAATTCGGTTGTTGATTTGGTCGCAACAACTAGCAACTAGCAGTTTACCTACTGATTTAAATTGGTCACTAAATCGGTCGCTATTGGATTTAGTGATTGAAAACTTGTTCTTTTAAAGCGCTTTTTCTAGTAGTGATAGTGGCTTTAGTGTTCCTCAAGCAATATGTGGTTTTCAGGTTATGTTGAGAAGACTTGACTTGTAGGGTCAAGATGTAGTTGCCTTCAACAATCTTTGATTTTCAGGTTTTGTGGAGAAAAATTGACTTGTAGGGTTAAGGTGTTTGTTTACATAAAAAATTATGTAGGTGTCAGGTTGTTTTGAGAAGACTAACTAGTTCGGCCAGATGCTGTAATTCAAGGATTTAAATTAATGGTTAAATCCTTCTAAGTGAATGGACTAGATGTAGCTACCAAGTTGGTGGTGAACCAAGATAAATTTATTTGTGTCACTCACAACAAGAAAACATCTGAATACCTATGGAAAGTTATCCACGGATCTCAGTCATCTATTGAAATACATCCCTTGATTTTGTTGTAGTGTGTCATCTATTGTTTTTAACTACAAAAAAAAGTATCTACTGTGACACTCAGATTTTGTGATATTTTTTTATCTGTCACTAAAGCTACTTTTAGCTACAGTTAAAGTGTCACTATTTCTAAAAATATTATATAAAAAAAATTAAATACACAAAAATAAGTTTTGCCTCTTTGGTCTTGTACAAACAATTCAAAAGTGTCACACCAAGAACATATTCGCTCAAAGTAAATTCCTTCAGGCTCAATCCCTATTGCAGCTGGTAAGATCAAAATATCTCATGGTGTACCATGAAAATGCAACTACACCAAACACTTGAGAAATCTTTTCTTTTTCTTTGTATTTCTGAAACCCTTTTCTCTCTATTATCTTCAACTAACCCTAACCCCTAAAACCCCTAAATTCAATTTCAAACAATCTTAAATTCATCTCTCTCGTTTCACTTTGCGATTTGCAGTAGCAATTAAATTCTATTCTCTTTCCAAATCATTTTAGTTTGTGATATCAATTTTATTTTGGTAATCTTGCTTGTTAAGTGTCATTTTGTTCTCTATTATTTTTTATGTTATTTAATTAGGTTATTGTTGTTGTTGCTGCTAAAGAAGAAGAAGAATGGAGTCGACTGAATCGTCTTACATGTCATCTCCGGAAGGACCAAGGAAGCAGCGCGCTACTTGTAACACCCCGTTTTTCAAAGCGAGGGTATATTTTTTTTTTCTAAAAGTAATTAAAAACGGACAAAGAAATAAATCAGGAAATGCTTTTGGATAAATAATTGAGTCATTATAATTTACGCAGCGGAAAAGTTTCTCCAATTATAAATCCAAAACATTTTTACATAAACATCAAATGGTACATGGAACCCATTCAAAGATGATATCAAACTGATAATATTTGTATAAGTACAGTTTTCCAAAACTAAAATACTCCAACCCAAAAAAAAAGGACCCCTAGTCCCTATACATCATCCTAATCTGATCATCCTACCAAAAAGCTATACACCCTGAGTAATCTCCACGCGCCCCGTGAGATCCTCCTAACACAACAGCAGTCAAGCGTTCCCATCTCCATCCCTGTCCGTAGGGTACGAACCAGTAGGGCCGTCCTGACTCTCATCTGAGGGCAAAGCCCAGATTTCCACAATAGTGTAAAGGGTCACCAACCAGAAAATAACAGTTAACACATAGCAGTTAAGTTTTTGAATGCTCGAAACAACTTTTTAACTAAGCATGCACCTTAACAGGATTTTCAATGTGCGAAAAGTTCATACATTACATTGCCAATGAAAATGAAGGTAAAATGCAATTCTCGATCTCCTAATTAACACATGATAAAACAAGACATGGATAGATTCATGAGCAATTAATCATACAACTAAAAATGAGGATTTTCACTGAGCCAATCGATTGGGCCATCGATTGGGGTGAAGATTTTTAATGAAAACAGAATCCTGGGCTGAATTCAATCGATTGGTAAATCGATTGATTGGTTCCTGAGCCCCTGGTTTCGAGCCAATCGATTTCCTAATCGATTTGGTGAGGGATTCTTAATGAAAACAGAATCCTGGGCTGAATTCAATCGATTGGTAAATCGATTGATTGGTTCCTGAGCCCCTGACTTAAGGCCTAATCGATTGGGCAATCGATTTCTTAACTGATTCCTTTGAAAATTGATTTCGAAATCGATTGGCTAATCGATTTGTGAATTGGCCAAGTCCCTGTTTACCCATCCAATCGATTGGGAAATCGATTTCCCTGATCAGTTTTCCAAAAATTCATGAATTAACCTAAGTCATTCCTAATCAAGTCCACAACCTAACACTTAGCAATTCCTACGCGATTACTACGACACACGAAGGTTCGATAACCATCATACTCACACACAATACACAACACATAGCACTTAACACCTTCATCTCAGTTATCACGATAAATCAAAATTCGAATCACTCAATCATAAACTCAAATCAAACATGACTCGCGTGCCAGGCACCCTAATGCAATGCGTATATGCCAAAATGCATGGACTCGGAATTCCAAACCAAAACCTTTTAACCACAATAATCTTATTGATCATACCAACCAAATTAGGTTGGTTCCAAGTCTGTCTTTCCTGGATTACTTCACTCAATTTAGTGGTGATGTAGTACACTATTTGCCAGTGATGGAAAAGAAAATTCTTCAATTTCATCTTTTGACCATACCTATCTCCACTGTGGTGTACTCTGTCTTTGGATTGATGCTTGTTTAATCAATATTTTAGTTTTCTCATTTCTTCAATGGTGGAAGCATTTCTCTTTGAAGGAACAGATAAACCCTCACCATTTAGAGTTTAAAGAACTTAGCGAAAATGAGTTTATCACAACGACAATTATGTTTATTCAGTCTCCATTATTATTGGTTAAAGGTTGAAGAAATGTTTTTCATTTTGTTTGATTTTTTTAATTGGAGTTATCTACCATTTTGTTTAAAATTTAGTTCAGTTATACGAGAAATGCATGATTTTTCTAATTGTAATTATTCTAACAACTGATAAATCAGTGTTTTGCTGATTGCTTTTTGGGTAATAATACTTTCTTTGTTGGAACTTGAGTAGTTTTATTCTATCATTCCTCCATTGATTTTAGGTATATGAGAAATGCATGATTATTAAGATGGGAGCTCATTAGTTGTTATATCTAACTGTTAATCCTCCGGTGTTGAGATTATTCTTGATGGGTTTTGATGGCTTGCAAGATTCTATACCTTTTATTTTTCTGTTTTTCTATTTCTCCGGAAGGACCAAGGAAGCAGCGCGCTACTTCACTTCCTCTGAAATCACCTTCTCAAGGTATCTATCTCTTCC
>NW_027334336.1:0-1539 GCF_000331145.2 Cicer arietinum
CTATGGGATGCACAAGATTGGTTAAAAACCCTAATTAGACAAGAATAAGCCAAGGAATGACTAGAATGACCTATATGTTCATCCAATGACAAAAATAAACTTATTGGATGCCCAAGATTGGGTAAAAACCCTAATTGGACTTGAATAAACCTAGGGAGGACGAAAATGACGTAAATGTTCATCCAATGACACAAATATACCTATTGGATGCACAAGATTCGTTAAAAACCCTAATTGGACTTGAATAAACCTAGGGAGGACGAAAATGACGTAAATGTTCATCCAATGACACAAATATACCTATTGGATGCACAAGATTCGTTAAAAACCCTAATTGGACTTGAATAAACCTAGGGAGGACGAAAATGACGTAAATGTTCATCCAATGACACAAATATACCTATTGGATGCACAAGATTCGTTAAAAACCCTAATTGGACTTGAATAAACCTAGGGAGGACGAAAATGACGTAAATGTTCATCCAATGACACAAATATACCTATTGGATGCACAAGATTCGTTAAAAACCCTAATTGGACTTGAATAAACCTAGGGAGGACGAAAATGACGTAAATGTTCATCCAATGACACAAATATACCTATTGGATGCACAAGATTCGTTAAAAACCCTAATTGGACTTGAATAAACCTAGGGAGGACGAAAATGACCTAAATGTTCATCCAATGACACAAATGAACTTATTGGATGCACACGATTGGTTAAAAACCCTAGTTGGACAAGAATAAGTTTAGGGAAGACGGAAATGACTTAAATGTGCATCCAATGACGCAAACACTTCTATTGGATGCACAACATTGGTTAAAAACCCTAATTGGACTAGAATAAACCTAGGGAGGACGAAAATTACCTAAATGTTCAACCAATGACACAAATGAACTTATTGGATGCACACGATTGTTTAAAAACCCTAATTAGACAAGAATAAGCCAAGGAATGACTAAAATGGCCTAAATGTTATTCCAATGACACAAACACACCTATTGGATGCACAAGACTAGTTAAAAACCCTAATTTGACTTGAATAAGACAAGGGAAGACAAAAATGACCTAAATGTTCATCCAATTACATAAATGAACTTATTGGATGCCCAAGATTGGTTAAAAACCCTAATTTGACTTGAATAAGACAAGGGAAGACAAAAATGACCTAAATGTTCATCCAATGACACAAACACACCTATTGTATGCACAAGATTGGTTAAAAACCCTAGTTGGATAAGAATAAATCTAGGGAGGACGAAAATGACCTAAACCTTCATCTAGTGACACAAACACACCTATTGGATGCATAAGATTGGTTTAAAACCAGAATAAGTTTTGGAAGGACGAAAATGACCTAAATATGAATCCAATGACACAAATACACCTATTGGATGCACAAGATTGGTTAAAAACCCTAATTGTACAAGAATAAGCCAAGGAACGACAAAAATGACCTAAATGTTCATCCAATTACACAAACACACCTATTGGATGCACAAGATTGGTTAAAAACCCTAATTGGACTAGAATAAAC
>NW_027334336.1:2173-2386 GCF_000331145.2 Cicer arietinum
TTGGTTAAAAACCTTAATTAGACTAGAATAAACCTAGGGAGGACGAAAATGACCTAAATGTTCATCCAATGACACAAATGAACTTATTGGATGCACACGATTGGTTAAAAACCTTAATTAGACAAGAATAAGTTTAGGAAACACGAAGATTGACCTAAATGTGCATCCAATGACGCAAACACATCTATTGGATGCACAACATTGGTTAAAAAC
>NW_027334337.1:0-1089 GCF_000331145.2 Cicer arietinum
CTGCTGTGGTGTCCTAGGGGCAGAATATATGTGGTTGATTCCATGTGATTCACAATAATTTTGGAAAAGATCATTTTGGATTCACCTCCATGATCACTTTTTATTGAAACAATTTTCAGATCATTCTCATTTTGTACTAAAGCAGCAAACTTTTTGAAAACTGAGAATGTATCACTTTTATGAGCTAAAAAGTAAGTCCATGTGAATCTAGAATAATCATCAACCAGCACATATCCATACAGGTTTCCACCTAAACTCTTAACTTGGGCAGGTCCAAAAAGGTCCATGTGAACTAGTTGTAAAACTCTATTTGTTCTAACCAAGTCTATAGAGGGAAATGGAGTCTTAACCAGTTTACTCTTCTCACATGAATCACACAACCTATCCTTAGAAAACTTCCTATTGGGGAGTCCTATTACTAGCTGTTTGCTAACAAGCTTATTCAAGTGATTAATATGAATATGAGCAATGCGTTTATGCCACAACCATGTTTCATCTTGATTTGATAACAAGCAACATACAGCACTTGGTACAGAATTGAAATCCAACATATAGATGTTGTTAATTCTGTCACCAATCAGCTTTATGTTTTTGTCATCTTTATGCTCAATAATGCAAGATTGTGATGAAAAACTTACTTGAAAACCTTTGTCACATAGCTGACTTATGCTTAGCAAATTATGCTTGAGTCCTTCAACATATAATACATTCTTAATCACTGTTGTTGACTCATTGCCTATATCACCAATTCCAATAATTTTTCCTCTATTGTTGTCTCCATATTTGACAAAACCTCCTTCCTTTAATGTCAAGGACAGAAATTTGGATTTGTCCCCTGTCATGTGCTTCGAACATCCGCTATCCAAATACCATGAGTGCTTAGTGGATGTCAAGCACACCTGCAAAACAAAATCAGAATTTTGTTTTTAAGTTGTGTTTTAATCCTTCAACATATAACACATTTTTTATTACTGCAGTTGATTCATTGCCTACATCACCAATTCCAATGATCTTTCCTCTATTGTCATCACCATATTTGACAAAGCCTCCTTCCTTCAATGTCAGGGACAGGAATTTGGATTTGTCACC
>NW_027334338.1:0-1142 GCF_000331145.2 Cicer arietinum
TATCCAAAAGCATTTCCTGATTTATTTCTTTGTTCGTTTTTATTTACTTTTAGAAAAAAAAAAATATACCCTCGCTTTGAAAAACGGGGTGTTACAAAAAGGAAAAGAAAAGAAAAGGATACAAAAAGGAAAGAAGGAAAAAGGAAGAAAGGAAAAAGAAAGGAAAGAAAGAGAAAGGAAAGAAAAAGTAAAATTCCATCTTCTTCCTCTGTTACCTTTATGCGTTACCCCCTTCTCCCTCCTTCCTCCATTTTTCGTTTTCTTTGCTTCCTTTATTCAAGATTAGAAACCCAAGGCTTGGTGGGTGATAGGATAAGGATTCCTTAACTTCACTCTCCCTCGTTGATTCGAAAACGAAGAAAAATGGACAAAAACCTCTCCGTTTCATCTAGATCTAAGCTTCATTTCGCGAAGAGATAGAAGGGAAAGTTGCTCACCACCACACTACGGTGCTAGTGAACTAACTTTGGAAGCGACGTCGCGAGCGAAGATTTTACCGGATTTACTCGCGGTACCGGAAACGCACGTTAAAGCTATCGTTAAGGAAGAAAGGAACTAGTTTGCATTTAGGAACTTATCTGTGGTTGTGTGGAAATGAATTTTGTTAGGGTTGGAGTATTGATTTGGGGGAAAATGAATCTAAGGCTTTATGGGTAAAATCTTAGAGTTAGGTTTTGGTTACGTCAATGAATGTTTCGTGGGAAAATGAATTTAAACTCATTTATGTGTGATTTTGAGTAAATGTAACTTGTTGTGTTTGAGTGGTAGATTGTTTTGATTTGTGTTCGTCGTATTTGACGTGTTCTCAGTTAATGCCGATGAAATTTGATGTGTTTTGGTGTGAATTGTGGATTGGATCTGATAATATGTTTTGAGTTTGTTCGGTGTGGAATTTGAAAACCATTATAGTTAAACGAGTATTAAGAATGGGGAATCTCTTAATGTCTTGTTTACTTAATGTTTTGTTTTGAAAATCGTTTAAGTTAAATGAGTATTAAGAATGAGGAATCTCTTAATGTCTTGTTTACTTAATGTTTTGTTTTGAAAATCGTTTAAGTTAAATGAGTATTAAGAATGGGGAATCTCTTAATGTCTTGTTTACTTAATTTTCGTTTTGGAAATCGTTTAAGTTAAAAGAGTAT
>NW_027334338.1:2032-2684 GCF_000331145.2 Cicer arietinum
TAAATAGTACTTTGGCCTGTGATAGGCGGTACATTTACAATTTACGTTCTTTTTAGTAAATCGTGCAGACCCGTGATAGGTGGCACCTCGGTAAACGATACGGGCCCGTGATAGGCAGTACATTTATGGTTTACGCATTTTAGTAAATCGTGCAGTCCCGTGATAGGTGGCACCTCGGTAATTGGTACTTTGGCCTGCGATAGGCTGTACAATTATGATTTACGGCCCTTCGAGGAGGGTTTTGGTTTGGAATTCCGAGTCCATGCATTTTGGCATATAAGCATTGCATTAGGGTGCTTGGCACACGAGTCGTGTTTGAATCAAGTTTATGATTGAGTGGTTTGAATAGGAATTGTCGTGGTAATTGTGTTGGAATTGCTAAGTGTTATGTATTGATTATCGTGTGTGAGTGCAATGGATTGTAAAACTATTTCGAAACACAATTCGTCGTGGTGATTGTGTGGGAATTGCTAAGTGTTAAGTTTTGGAGTTATGTGTGAGTGTGATTGAATTAGTTTAAGTATTTTTGGAAGAATAAGTAGGGAAATCGATTTCCCAATCAATTTGATGAGTTGCAGGGACTTCACTATTTTGACAAAATCGATTTGCCAATCGATTTTGTGATCTGTTTTTCAAAACCATTTAAGAAATC
>NW_027334338.1:2999-4586 GCF_000331145.2 Cicer arietinum
ATTAAGAAGGGAAATCGATTTCCCAATCGATTTGATGAGTTGCAAGGACTTCACTATTTTGACAAAATCGATTTGCCAATCGATTTTGCAATATATTTTTCAAAACCCTTTTAAGAAATCGATTTGGAAATCGATTGACAGTATGACAAGAACTCAGCAAAACTGACAAAATCGATTTGGAAATCGATTGGCATCAACACAAGGGCTCAGTTATTCATTCAATCGATTTCCCAATCGATTGAATTAATCCCAGAGTTCAGTTTTTTCTAAAAACCTTCACCCAAATCAATTTCCCAATCGATTGGCACAGTGGAATTTCTTATTTTGAGTTAGATGATCGATTGTTCAATTGGTTCATCAATGGATTGGCCAGTTGTTTATTGCCTGATTGATTTAAGACTTACTTTGCTTTCATTTTTATTTTGCAAGCATTATATGAACTTTAGCATATGGAAAACCCTTTTAAGGTGCATGCTAGGTTGAAAGGTTATCTTGTGCATTTGAAAATTTAAATGTTATGTGTTAACTGTTAATTTTGGTTGGTGACCCTTTACAACTATTGTGGAAATCTGGGCTTTGCCCTCAGATGAGAGCCAGGACGATCCTACCGGTTCGTACCCTAAGGATGGGAATGTAGATGGGAATGCTTGACTGGAGTTATGTAGGAGGATCTCACGGGACGCATGGAGATCACTCAGGGTGTATAGTTTTTTGGTAGGATGATCAGATTAGGTTGATGTATAAGGACTAGACGTCCTTCTTTTTGGGTTGCAGTATTTTAATTTGGAAAAATGTACCTATACTAATATTGTATGTTTGACATGTTATTTATGATGGGGTCTATGTACCACCTTTTGAAGTGTAAATACTTTGGATTAGTTATTTGAGAAACTTTTCCGCTGCTTTTAAATTATAATGACTCAATTATTTATCCAAAGGTATTTCCTTATTTGTTTTTCTCTGTTTTATTTTAATTTCTTTTGAAAAAAAATACACCCTCGCTTTGAAAATCGGGGTGTTACAGATTTGTCACTTACCAACAAAATATATAGTCTCACTCCTACGATCGTCATGAGATTCATACTTAACAATCTAAGTCGCGAATCTAGTTTAACTCGAATGCTCGGCTTCCCATCGCTAACTCGGTGCCAACGGTCTTGATTCCTTTTTGAGACTCAAGGAACTAACTACATAAACATAAATATTTATAACAATTTGTTCACAACTAAAATTTATCCAACCACAACAAAATTCCCAAAATTATATCTTTTAAAACCAAATAATCTATGTTATTTAGTTAAAACTAAATAAGCCGAATATTTTCCAAATCAAACATACACACACTCGATTTTTAAAGCATCGGAATTTTGAGTTAATAAAATACTCTAATCTTATATTAATATTGTCTGTTTGACATGTTATTTATGATGGGGTCTATGTACCACCTTTTGAAGTGTAAATACTTTGGATTCGTATTTTGAGAAACTTTTCTGCTCCTTGTAAATTATAATGACTCAATTATTTATCCAAAGGTATTTCCTTATTTGTTTTTCTCTGTTTTATTTTAATCTCTTTTGAAAAAAAAAA
>NW_027334338.1:4983-8204 GCF_000331145.2 Cicer arietinum
CAAGGATTTGTTAAGAACTCAAAAATTTCACTCATACCTCCCACCGTATAAAGTTTACAAATTTAGGAAAAAGGAGGAGGAATTACGTTTCTCACCTTAATTAAATTAGCTCACAAGCACTTTAGTGTAGAGAGGAGCAACTTTCCCTCCTAACACTTCTCAGATGGAAGCTTATATCTAGTAGATAAATGGAGATTTGTATTGGTTTGTTTTTGTTTCTCACCAACACAATTTTGTTTCGAAGCAGAAGAAATAAGAAAAAGGAACGAAGGGAGGCGAGGCTGAAAGGAATGGTTTTCTACCTTTCTTTCTTTCTCTCTTTCTTTCTTGTTTCATGTGTATATATATAATCATCATTGCACTCATCACATCACTCACATTTCAATCTACTTTAATAAAAATATCTACTCTCGTCGCAACTCAATTGACAGATGAATTTTTCAGCAAAAAGTGACATTTTAAAAAAAAAATATACCGAGTATTAAATTTTTCGTAACATAATTAAATTTACAAATAATTTAATTCACCAAATAAAATAAAATTGGCTAAATGCCTCAGCAACTCAACACAAATTACACTAAAATTGCATAAATTAGGAATTTAAAAATTAAGGGTCTTACATTACTAACCTCCAAAAAGAAGTTTTGTACTCGAAACATAAGGTAAGAATAATAACCATACTAGGTTTGCATTCAAATTCAACATACATTATAGAACTTGTTTCGTCATGCCTCCGTGCAGAAAGTGTCGTCTATCCCTTTTTCATAGGATGCTTAATAATTCTATACACTACCATTGCTGGTAAGACTCGCTCGTTCCGTTCAACATGATTTTGTCCACTATCAATAAGAGATTAAGGATGACCAGTTCTTAATTTGTCAATAAGTAGCCAACAACCATGATGGTGACTTAGACTATCTTAACCAAACTGTAATAGCGCTCTTTGCGACTTACACTTAAGTTATCCTAATGCAAAGCGGTCAAACAATTTTCTCGAGGTCCACTGAGTTTCCTTTATTTTCCTATAACTTTGATCCTATCGACGAGGTAGAATTGCTCAAAATATGTCATATAACCTCGTATACGCCCACTTGGTACAAAACATCCATTAGGTACCAAATTGAGACACTAAGTATGATACCAACATACTAAGCACAAAACAATCATTACTACAGAGAAATCTTTAATTTCTCCATTGTCCACAAATCCTCAATTTTCTTTAGTCGCACAACTATGCCAAACCACAGTGTACACATTAAAATGTTGGTCTATTCATCATTTAATAATTACATCCCAACATCCGGTTGGTGATCAAAGTTTCCTCAAATATTTTCGACAATATGCCAGAACTATACCACATACAACATACAAACTTCCTTCAGATTTAGTGCTTCATTTCAAGAGTCACGTCTCCAACAAAAATCCAACTTGAATATCATTCATTGATTAAGACCTACATTTATCTAATGCCTAACACCTCAAATTCACGCTTCACTAGTCATTTTCCTAAATACTTCGCAATTCTGGCCACATTCGAAATAATTTTACTACATCTACTACCAACATTCATTCTGATGCTTCTCAATTCCTTTGTGTCCTTTATTTGCAACATGATGATTGTGACACCCTAAACCCCAAAATAATATATATAATAATTTATGTAATATTTCTATAAAATTTGCAGCAGATAAATAAAAATATGTCCCGAAGAAAATAAAAACTTTTTATTTTAACTTAGGATATCACGTTTCTCAAAAATCAAAAGGAACACTTTAAACTTATTTTCTCCATTAAAATAGTGTAATCTCAATAAGCTTGATTTAAGTATTATTACTTGATTTAATTTAAAACTTACTAGTACTTCTAAGATTTTCATACAAAAATTCATTTCAAATAAAAAAAGTAAAATACAATGTAAGCCCTTATTCCCAATATCACCTATCATAGCGTGGTTCCTCCCAAACTTACACTTCAAGATTCATTAACCGGTAATAAATGCGATTTCGCAAATGCAGGGCCATGCCAGTCAAACACAAACAACAAAGAATGTTAGTTTCGAAATCATGATGACAATATAATGCAAGTAAGAAGAACACTCAAACAATCATAATAGAACCGTATCGTTACACAAACATTCCATCTAGAAAATATCACATTAAAAAGTCAAAATCACTCAAGGAAAATCAATAAATTTCACTATAACATGAAATCGTCTAAGAGAGATTATCACCACCCACGATACATATTAATCACAACAAAACAATCACAATAAAATGCATTGTTATGCATGAGCTTAGACTCTACTGCACAATGTGGTACCATTCTAACTCTGAAGTACTTGGTTAGGAGACTTGATACTATGCCACCATCCTGGTGGACGGATAATTCAAATTGGCCCTATCCTCGTAGATCCCCTCAACTCAACCCGAGACACATATATGTGACCGTCGAGGTAAACATGTGTTGCGTGGTAGCTCCCGACATTTGGAGTGCGACCTCCAAGTCACCTAGGAATTCCCCACCCGAATACCTCCAAGGTCAAACAGTCTTGCCTTAAGGCTCAACAATAGACCGCCACGATCAGGCTCATTCAGTTGTACTTCCCCGAAATCACTAGGCTTGTCAGACCCTATCTATATGATGACAAAATAATCTCCACTTCACAAATTCTCAATATTTATTTTCTCCCCTTGTTGGCCTATGGTACTCCATTAAGACCTTCATCTCAAACACAAATTGGAATCACAATATTCTCATCACAATTTATAACATCACTATCATTAATCACACGTCATCACATATACTCATCACAATCTTATAACATCAATCTCATCAATCATACAACATCACATAGACTTATCACAAATTTATAACATCATTATTATTAATTATACATCATCATAATCACATAAAACTTATCAAAATGCATCCACCTTTTATTATCACATCACATAAACATGTCTAATCAAATATATACATAAAATACATTTGACGTCCAATATCACAATAATACCAAATATCACACATTTAACGATAATAAATCAAATACCACAATAATATCTGTAAGACCCATAATTTTAAAGTATACTTTATGTATTTTTGTGTATTTTGGATTTTGGCTCGAAGGCTTTTTAGGCAAAGTTAATAATATTTTGGAAGTTATATGATCAAAAAGATATTTCGAGGCCGTTTAGAATTACTCGTCGATGAATAAATTAAAT
>NW_027334339.1:0-978 GCF_000331145.2 Cicer arietinum
ACGAAACCCTTAACTCGAAACCCTAAAACTAAAACTTTAATGTTGAAACCCTAAACCCGAAACCCGAAACCCAAAACAAGAAACCTTAAACCTTAATCCAGAAACCCTAAACCCAAAACCGTAAACCCAAAATCCTAAACTAGAAATCCCAAACCTGAAACCCTAAACTCGAAACCGAAAATCTTAAACCCGAATCCCTAACCATGAAACCCTAAACTCTAAAACCTAAACTTGAAACCCGAAACTCAACCGAAAACAAGAAAATTTAAACCTAAATCAAGAAACTCAAAACCCTAAACCCAAAACCATAAACCCAAAATCCGAAACAAGAAATCCTATACCCGAAACCAAAAAATCCTAAATCCCAAATCACTTAACCCGTAACTAGAAACCCTAAATCAAAAAATCTAAACCCGAAACCCTAAACCCGAAATCCAAAATGCTAAACCTGAAACCCTAATCCCAGAACCCTAAATCCGAAACCCTAAACCCTGAACCCGAAACACTTAACCTGAAACCCTAAACTCAAAACCCTATACCTCATAAACCCTAAATCCTAAACCCTAAACCGTAAACCGTAAACCATAAACCGTAAACCATAAACCGTAAATCCTAAACCCAAAACTCTAAATCCCCAAAACTCTAAACACCAGACCATAAACTTGAATCCCGAAACCCTAAACCCAAAAATCTAAACTCGAAACCTTAAACCCGAAATCCCAAATGCTAAACCTGAAACCCAAATCAAAAACCCTAAACACGAAACCCAAAACACGAAATCGTAAACTCGAAACCCTAAATCGGAAACCTTAATCCTAAAACCCTAAACCTGAAACCTTAAACCTTAAACCTAAATCCAGAATCCCTAAACTCAAAACCCTAAACCCAAAACCCTAAACCCTAAACGCAAAATCCTAAACCCTAAACCCTAAACCCAAAATCCTAAACCCTAAACCCTAAACCTGAAACCCTAAACCC
>NW_027334339.1:1822-2464 GCF_000331145.2 Cicer arietinum
TTGATGAAGAACCAAAATGGACTAGATATGACCTAGACCCTTAACCATAAACCCGAAACGCAAAACACTAAACCCTAAACCCAAAACCCTAAACCCGAAACACTAAACTCGAAACTTTAACTCGAAATCCTAAACCCAAAAATCTAAACTCGAAACCCTAAACCCGAAACCCTAAATTCGAAACACTAAACCCTAAACCCGAAGCGCTTAACCTGAAACCCTCAACCTGAAACTCTAATCATGAATCCCTAAACCCTAAACCCAAAACTAGAAACTTTATACCTAGAACCAAAAACCCAAAATGTCGAAACCCTAAACCCAAAATCCAGAAACTCGAAACCCTAAACGCAAAACCGTAAACCCAAAATCTTAAACAAGAAATTCTATACCCGAAACCCTAAACCCAAAACTCTAAACCTGAAACACCAAACTCGAAACTTAAACCAGAAATCCTAAACCCTAAACCGTAAACCCTAAACCCTAAACCTGAAACCCTAAACCCGAAACATTAAACTTGAATCCCGACACCCTAAACCTGAAACTCTAAAACTAAAACCCTAATCCTGAAACACTTAACTTGAAACCCTAAACACGAAACCCTTAACTTGAAACCCTTAAAATGAAACCTTAATGTTGAAACCC
>NW_027334339.1:3016-3618 GCF_000331145.2 Cicer arietinum
AAACGCTTAACTTGAAACCTGAAACCCTAAACCTAAAACTCTAATCATGAAACCATAAACCCTAAACCCAAAACTAGAAACCCTATACCTAGAACCAAAAACCCAATACCCAAAAACTGAAACGCGAAAACTTAAACCCCAAACCTCAAACCCTAAACTCGAAACCCAAAACTCTAAACCCGAAACCAAAAACTCTAAATCCGAAATCCTAAACCCGAAACCATAAACCCGAAACCCTAAACTTGAATCGCGAGACTCAAAACCTGAAACCCTAAACCCAAAACCGTAATCCTGAAACACTTAACCTGAAAGCCTAACCAGGAAACCCTTAACTCGAAACCCTAAAACTAAAACTTAAATGTTGAAACCCGAAACTCAAAACCCAAAACAAGAAACCTTAAACCTTAATCCAGAAACCCTAAACCCAAAACCTTAAACCCAAAATCATAAACTAGAAATCCCAAACCCGAAACCCTAAACCTGATACCCTAAACTTGAAACCGAAAATCTTAAACCCGAATCCCTAATCATGATACCCTAAACCCTAAAACCAAAACTCGAAACCCGAAACTCAACCCAAAACAAGAAACTTTAAACCTAAA
>NW_027334339.1:3866-5930 GCF_000331145.2 Cicer arietinum
CCTAAACCCTAAACCGTAAATCCTAAACCGTAAATCCTAAACCCAAAACTCTAAATTCCCAAAACTCTAAACTCCAGACCCTAAACTTGAGTCCCGAAACCCTAAACCTTAAACCCTACACCTAAAACCCTAAACCTCCTAAACGCTAAATCAAACCCTAAACTGTAAACCAAAAACCCTAAACACTAAACCGTAAATCGTTAACCCTAAACCCTAAACTCTAAATCCCCTAAACTGTAAACCCCAAACCCAAAACTTGAATCTCGAAACCCTAAGCCAGAAACCCTACACCTAAAACCCTAATCTTGAAACACTTAACCCGAAACCCTAAACCCTAAACACAAAACCCAAAACATGAAAACATAAACTCGAAACCATTAACTCTAAACCCTCAACCCTAACCCCTAAACTGGAAACCCTAAATTCGAAAACCAAAATCGTAAACCCGAAACCCTAAAACCGAAACCTGAAACCCTTAACCTGAAACCCTAATCTTGAAACCCTAAATCCGAAACCCTAAACTCGATACATTAAACTCGAAACATAAACCCGAAATCCTAAACCCAAAAATCTAAACTCGAAACCCTAAACCCGAAATCCTAAATGCTAAACCTGTAACCTAATCCCAGAACCCTAAATCTGGCACCCTAAACCCTAAACCCAAAAATCTAAACTCGAAACCTTAAACCCGAAATCCTAAATGGTAAACCTGAAACCCAAATCCCAAAACCCTAAACACGAAACCATAAATCGGAAACCTTAATCCCAAAACCCTAAAACTGAAACCTTAAACCTAAATCCAGAAACCCTAAACTCGAAACCCTAAACCCAAAACCATAAACCCAAAATCCTAAACCCTAAACCTGAAACCCTAAACCCTAGAACCAAAATCCTAAACCCGAAACTCTAAAACCGAAATCCGAAACCTGAAACCTGAAACCTTATTCTTGGAACCCTAAATCCGAAACCCTAAACCCAAAACCCTAAATCCAAAACACTAAACTCGAAACTTAAACCTGAAATCCTAAACCCAAAAATCTATATTCGAAACCCTAACCTGAAATCCTAAATTTGAAACCCTAAACCCCAAACGCCTAACCTGAAACCTGAAACCCTGAACCTGAAACTCTATTCATGAAACCTTAAACCCAAAACTAGAAACCCTATACCTAGAACCCAAAATCCGAAACGCGAAAACCTAAACCCCAAACCTCAAACCCTAAACCCGAAACCCTTAACTCGAAACCTCAAACATCCAAAACACTAAACTCGAAACTTAAACCTGAAATCCTAAACCAAAAAATCTATATTCGAAACCCTAACTTGAAATCCTAAATTTGAAACCCTAAACCCCAAACGCCTAACCTGAAACCTGAAACCCTGACCCTGAAACTCTATTCATGAAACCTTAAACCCAAAACTAGAAACCCTATACCTAGAACCCAAAATCCGAAACGCGAAAACCTAAACCCCAAACCTCAAACCCTAAACCCGAAACCCTTAACTCGAAACCTCAAACCTGAAACCTTAATCCCAAAAACCATAAACCAGAAACTCTAAACCTAAAACCATAATCCCAAAACACTTAACCCGAAACCCCAAACCCAAAAATCTAATCTCAAAACCATAAACCCTACACCTGAAACACCAAACCGAAATCCTAAATAATAAACCTGAAACCGTAATCCCAAATCCCTAAATCCGAAATCGTAAACTCTAAAACCAAAACGCTTAACCTGAAACCCTAAACCCTAAACCCGAAACCATAAACCCGAAACTTTAATCATGAAACCCTAAACCCAAATCTAGAAACCCTATACCAAGAACCAAAAACCGTAAACCCTACACTCGAGACTCTAAACCCGAAATCTTAAATGCTAAACCTGAAACCCTATTCCCAAAAGCCTAATCACAAAACCCTAAATTCAAAACCGTAAACCCTAAACCCTAAAATCTAAACCCGAAACCCTAAACCTGAAACCGTAATCCCGAAATCCTAAATCTGAAACTCTAAACCCAAAACCCTAATCCCAAAACCCTAAATCCGAAACCCTAAACCCAAAA
>NW_027334339.1:6245-7188 GCF_000331145.2 Cicer arietinum
CGAAATGCGTGAATAAAGACAATACCTTTTTGAAGAATGAGAGTAATTGGTGTTTTGGTAAGCTGCTTCAACGTTTATCTATACTTATGCGGCATTCAAATACATTTCTTTTACTTTCGTTGGTCTCTAAGTATTTATGCAGTTGATACTGCCATGACAATTGTCAATCTTATATGTTTTTTAAAAATGTGATCTGGCCCGAGTTATGTTTTCGAACACTCTATAATCTATACATTATATGAACCTATATATCCTAATTATGCCTAAAATGCTTGAGAAAATGGTGTTATATGTTAAATGTCTTTTAATTCTTGTGATGCTAAATGACTATAAATAATTTTTATAGGTTCCCATTATTGCTACATATGAAGAAAAGCATCAAAGGTCATGTGCTTTTACTGCCCAGCTGCTGTTTGTGGAAAATGCTTCTTTGATGGTGGATTTGCTACTGTCGAAAGAAACAAAGGATTTTGGAGGCACTGCGCAAAACTTGCATCTCTACTTGAAAAACAAACTGATGTTGATTCTAATGGGGTAAGATATGTTTCAATCATGTGGTATGTTATATACAGCAAGAGAAAGAAATAGAAACAATCATGTGTTATTATTACACTATGTAATAATATGTTATTATTATTATTATAACTATTATTATTATAATAATATGTTACTCTATTTTATAATGAACAAACTAAAATGAATGAATTCAAATATTGTTTTAAAGATGTTCGTATAAAATAATAAAGTAACTTATTGTTTTAACTATTGATAAAAAAGTTATTATTATTATAGCAGTTTTTTTATTTTATCGAAATACAAAATTTATTAAGTAATTAAATCAACCATAATGAAAGAGATAATACAAAGATAATAATTCTCAATCTAAATGTTAGGAGGCAGTTAAAAACCAGCAAGCACAATGGACTCATTAGCTTAGCTCATT
>NW_027334339.1:7227-8546 GCF_000331145.2 Cicer arietinum
CTTTGTGACGTCCGTTGGATGAAACTCGACAGAGTTGGTTACTGGATTCCATTGATCAGAAGAAGAAGTATGTAGATCTGGGTTGAATCATTGTTAGCCGCAAGATCTTTGTTTGGACTGTTGGAACAATTGTTTTTGCTGCTTTTGTTGCTGGTTTTGTTACTCTTATTGTTAAAACTGTTCCTCGTCATCATCATAAACATCCTCCTCCTGATGATTATACACTTGCGCTTCATAAGGCTTTTATGTTCTTCAATGCCCAAAAATGTAAGCTTTTTTCTGAATGTCCTCTTCATTTTGTTTTGTTGGGACTTACTAATTGGGTAAATTTTTATTTTTTATGAAAGTGGGTTTTTTATATATGGTATTTTACTTGATTTTGTTATGTGATTCATTTTTATGTTATGATTCATATAGGGACCAATAGTGTAAAGTTTGATTTTTTATGAAAATGGTTTTTTTATTTTATATTTTTGTATGTTATTTTAGTTGATTTGGTTTGTGATTCATTTCTCTATGTGTCATAGAGGGACTAATAGTGTAAAGTTTGATTTTTTATCTTGCTTTTTATGTTATGTTATCTCAATTTGATTAGTGAATTCTGTCAAAAAAAAGAAGTTTGATATGTAAGTGACTTTCAACCTTCTGATTATGAAGACCTCAATGACACATCAGGAGTTAAATCGGTGAGTGGAAAGAAGAAGTGCATGAAAAGCTAAATTCAATAAAAGGAAAAGTTGGAGATAAGAAAAAGGATTATGTAGGATGGGGGTCAAGAAGTCTCATTGATTTTCTTGAAGATATTAGTAGAGACACAACCAAAGAACTTTCGGAACACGATGTTGCGTCAATTATCATTGAGTACCGCAATAGTAACAAGCTATTTGACCCTTCGAAAGATCATATGTGATGAAAAGTTAAGGAATTTCCTGCTACTAGTTTAGTTTAGTCTTTGTGTTTCCTTCTACTCCAACTTATATATTAATAACTTGCAATCCATCCTTTTAAAGGGATCCCCGTTCAAAGGATCTTTTGAAAGTATTTAACATCGACGGTCAGCCAGAAAATCGAGCTGACATGTCTTCGGTCAGCAAGATCAAGCATTGGAAGACGAAATGAAGGTAAAGTTCGTTTCCAACTCAACAAAAGACGAGTCCCAAAGTTCGAATTTTCTGCAGAGGTCACGTAATGCAATAATGGGAGCTGCGGATGGTGTCCGTCGAGTTGCAACCAAGGTAGATGGGGCATTTGTTGAATATACTAAAACAACAGAAGCCCTTGGGCAAACAAGTGATGGGATGATTTGGAGTGGATGTACA
>NW_027334339.1:8954-9697 GCF_000331145.2 Cicer arietinum
CACATGGACGTGATATATATATATATATATATATATATATCTACCACATGGTATATATATATATATACACCACGTGTGTGTGTATTACTTTATTTGAAAACTCTATTTTATTATATGAATGTGAATGGTGAATGGTGAATGACGAATGGTGAATGGTGAAAGGTGAATGGTTTAGGGTTTAGGGTGCTGAGACTTACTTAGATAAACAATTTATAAAACAAAACAAGTGTCTCCAGAAAATACTCCTGGAAAGGAGTACAAGTCTGGATTGACAAACTTAAAAGAAAAACCTAATCAAACAAACTAAAGCCCATGTCATCGTCACTTTCTTCCTTTGCCTCTTCCTGCAAATACAAAATATGAAGCACATTCAGTTACTTATATACAATATCATATTAAGTAGCAAGTATTGACTGCATCAAGCTATAAGTTTTTTAGTACAATATACAATATGCAGTTAATAAAGTCTGTGCAGTGCTGATTACGAACTGCATAACCTATAATAATACTACATTAAACACAATTAATGTGAGAGCAATATAATACCCAAAAATACTATTACTAATTGTGGATAATTACACTCAAAGAACTATTAAGCTACATATGATAGTTGAATTCCCAAATTTCAATGAAACTACAAAAATCAAATTACAATCTTGTTACCATAAAGCAATTAATATCTTTGTTGTCGTTCAGACAGCGAAATTACAAAATTTAACAGTAGGTTTACATATAAATATTCC
>NW_027334339.1:10095-10327 GCF_000331145.2 Cicer arietinum
CGGCGCCCCCCCCAGCAGCAGCAGCGGCAGGAGCAGATACGGCAACAGCGGCACCACCGGCAGCGCCAGCGTTCAAAACGAGATTGTCAATGCTCTTATTCTGAGGAAGTTTGGCGAATAAGAAAGATGATTAAATGGAAGATCATAAACTAACGTTGATTGCGATTCTGTCATTGTGGAGCATCAAGATGGAGTAGATGCATGCTAACTCGCCGGCACTCATGGCTGCGTA
>NW_027334340.1:0-588 GCF_000331145.2 Cicer arietinum
TGTTTATATCATTGGATGAACATCTAGGTCATTTTCATCCTCCCTAGACTTATTCTAGTCCAACTGGTGTTTTAAACCAATCTTGTGCATCCAATAGGTGTGTTGGTGTCATTGGATGAACATTTAGGTCGTTTTCGTCCTCCTTCTAGTTGATCTTGTCCAATTAGGGTTTTTAACCAATCTTGTGCATCTAATAAGTTCATTTGTGTCATTGGATGAACATTTAGGTCATTTTCGTCCTCCGTAGGTTTATTCTTGTCCAATTAGGGTTTTTAGCAAATCTTGTGCATCCAATAGGTGTGTTTGTTTCATTGGATGAACATTAAGGTCATTTTCGTCCTCCCTTGGCTTATTATCCAATTAGGGTTTTTAGCAAATCTTGTGCATCCAATAGGTGTGTTTGTGTCATTGGATGAACATTTAGGTCATTTTAGTCCAATTAGGGTTTTTAACCAACTTGTGCATCCAATAGGTGTGTTTGTATCATTGGATGAACATTTAGGTCATTTCCGTCCTCCCTCTGCTTATTCTTGTCCAATTAGGGTTTTTAACCAATCTTGTGCATCCAATAAGTTCATTTGTGTCATT
>NW_027334340.1:650-863 GCF_000331145.2 Cicer arietinum
TGTATTTGTGTCATTGGATGAACATTTAGGTCATTTTCGTCCTCCTTTGGCTTATTCTTGTCCAATTAGGGTTTTTAGCCAATCTTGTGTATCCAATAGATGTGTTTGTGTCATTGGATGAAAATTTAGGTCATTTTCGTCCTCCCAAGAGTTATTCTTGTCCAATTAGGGTTTCTAACCAATCTTGTGCATCCAATAAGTTCATTTGTGTCA
>NW_027334341.1:0-1952 GCF_000331145.2 Cicer arietinum
AGAGGCAGAATTCCTTTTCAAATAAAGCAATTGTTTTCTTTTAAATCTTGCAAGTCGACACCGAATAAGTTTTTCCAAGCGGTCTTGATCAACCTCTAAACATATATTACATTTCATCACTGGAAACAAATAAAACTTCATGTAGTAGGTGACTGGATTTCTATCACCAATCATGTACCCATCCCTAAACTTCTATAAGAAATACTAACTATTTTAACATAAACTCTTGAAAACTATAACAAATTCTTGACAAAATTTTCCTTATTCCAAAGTGCATTAACTAATATTGCATCCCTGTAACACTGTAAGTCAATTTCTGAAAACATTTAGATAAAATGAATAACCAAACAACACAAAAATATATGTAAAAAGAAATAACTTTCTTGTAGCCTGTAGTAATATACTATGTATAAGAAGAAGGAAATGAGAAGTTAAAAAAAATCTAAAAGGCAAACGTGCACCAAAATGTAAGAAGTTTCAACTAAGAAATCGTTCCTAGCTTCATGAAATGCACTTCATTTTAAATAATAAAGTGAAGCTGCATTTTGCTGAGATAAGTCAATCTTTATAATTCTATGATCATATGCAGTAACTGTTTTTGAAAATTTGATCGTAGCAGCATTTGGAGGTAGAGGTGATTCACTGATGTTGTGTTCCAAGATCTCTCAACACCTCTCTTATGTATTCATTTTCTTGAGCATAAAAATTTAGCTATGTTGTGATTCACTGATTTCAATAAATTTTGACATAGATTTTTATTGAGCCTAACCATCATTTTTAGCAATTGGGTATTGAATCTTAAAAAACAAAACAATGTCGACACTCGCTTGTGCACGGATGGATCATAAAAACTTTTTTAGCTTTTTCTTTAAGTTGTTATGTGATATATATATGGTCACAAAAAGTAAAGAGGTGATGGGTGACGTATATACTATACTATATACTGTATATACATAATATAAAATAGATTTCATTAAAAATAAATGTAACATTGATATTTGTTTCAGTCATTTATTTATTTTGATCATTTATCTTATAAGTGGTATTTTTAAAAAAATTTTATCATAACTCTTTCAAACGGTAGTATAATTATTAAAATCAAATTTTAAATCAGTTGTAAAGTTAAATGTACAATCTTAATAAAGATGAATAAAAATATATTAAACTATAATAAATGTTTTTCGTTTTAAACAATTTAAATATGTTTCAAAATATAAAAGAAGAATGCAGGAATTTGATGGAAATAAGGTCATGAAAGATATTATATATGACACGCAACCATACAATTGGAAATCAAACTGCCCAAAGAAATAGAAAATCAAGGCATCTTTAAATTTAAATCATAAGAACAAAATAGAATAACAGTAACTAAATACCATTATTTGTAGTATTGTTTGGGAAGGTGGAGACTCTTCTTAAATTAATTAATTGTTTCCTTCGAAACCTAGCTTGTCGGAACTGACACAATGTTCGCAGACGCTGATCTTGAGCTTCTGATTTAAAAAGAAAAAGTGTGTATAACATCAGAAAAAAATTTAGCACAGTGAAAATGAGAATGTCAATTTCAAAAGTCATTAGTTAAAATCATACAAAGTTTGTCAAGTAGGTCTTGAAGACATAATTTGCGCTCCTCCTCTCCTTACCACCATTTTCATTTGTCGCTTTAACCTAGCTATTTTTTTTTCATAAGTTTATCTTATAAGTAGTATTTTTTAAATGTTTTTTATCATAACTCTTTCAAACAGTAGTATAACTATTAAAATCAAATTTTAAATCAGTTATAAAGTTAAATATACAATCTTAATAAAGATGAATAAAAATAGATTAAACTATAATAAATGTTTTTCGTTTTAAAGAATTTAAATATGTTTCAAAATATAAAAGAATGTAGGAATTTGATGGAAAGAAGGTCATGAAAGATATTATATATGACACGCAACCATACAATTGGA
>NW_027334342.1:0-1178 GCF_000331145.2 Cicer arietinum
GTACATAGTTCAATGGAATTTAGCGTTACTGGATATAGAAGTTGGGTTCTTTTCCATCACTTCTTCCTTTCTTTGACTAAAGTAATGTGCTTTGGCAACTGAGACATCTTCCTCGTCACTCAAATTTGCAAAAGTGACCCTTCTTTTTATGGTTAATTGATTTGTGGTGCTTAAAGGGATTGCCTTAAAGCTTATCATCCGAAATGCGTGAATAAAGACAATACCTTTTTGAAGAATGAGAGTAATTGGTGTTTTGGTAAGCTGCTTCAACGTTTATCTATACTTATGCGGCATTCAAATACATTTCTTTTACTTTCGTTGGTCTCTAAGTATTTATGCAGTTGATACTGCCATGACAATTGTCAATCTTATATGTTTTTTAAAAATGTGATCTGGCCCGAGTTATGTTTTCGAACACTCTATAATCTATACATTATATGAACCTGCATATCCTAATTATGCATAAAATGCTTGAGAAAATGGTGTTATATGTTAAATGTCTTTTAATTCTTGTGATGCTAAATGACTTTAAATAATTTTTATAGGTTCTCATTATTGCTACATATGCAGAAAAGCATCAAAGGTCATGTGCTTTTACTGCCCAACTGCTGTTTGTGGAAAATGCTTCTTTGATGACAAAACTTGCATCTCTACTTGAAAAACAAACTGATGTTGATTCTAATGGGGTAAGATATGTTTCAATCATGTGGTATGTTATATACATCAAGAGAAAGAAATAGAAACAATCATGTGTTATTATTACACTATGTAATAATATGTTATTATTATTATTATTATTATTATAATTATTATTGAACAAACTAAAATGAATGAATTCAAATATTGTTTTAAAGATGTTCGTATAAAATAATAAAGTAACTTATTGTTTTAACTATTGATAAAAAAGTTATTATTATTATAGCAGTTTTTTTATTTTATCGAAATACAAAATTTATTAAGTAATTAAATCAACCATAATGAAAGAGATAATACAAAGATAATAATTCTCAATCTAAATGTTAGGAGGCAGTTAAAAACCAGCAAGCACAATGGGCTCATTAGCTTAGCCCATTCGCAGTTCCAACTCACACCACTTCTAGAGAGAGAAATAAAAGAGTGTAGAGAGAGAGAGAGAAACACATTTATTCACAATCAATAATGAACTCTTCTCACATCTC
>NW_027334343.1:0-1215 GCF_000331145.2 Cicer arietinum
GGTACTCTCTTTGTCAAAGTTGGTGGGGGTGAAGGTGTTTCACTTGTGGAAGAAGATGAGGGATATGGAGTGCGAGCTTGGGTCTGTTTTACATGTGCCATATCAATAATTTGATGTAGATTCGAAGTAGGTAGAATGTAGAATGCAGATACAAACAGATGCAGAGACAGAAGAATGAAGCAGACAAGAGAAAAGCAGTGAAAATCTGGAAAATAGAATGCATAAATCGATTTAGAACTGTTCCTATTTATACTCTTGACCTTGTTAATCGATTTCCCAGTCGATTAGGTTACCGTTGCTGGGAATCCTCAATCGATTCAGTAATGATGATGCTCAACGGCTAGTAAAATAAGAGTAACGGTCATATTTCAAATCGATGTTCAAATCGAGTTCCAGTTTTACTTAATCGATTCCCAAATCGATTGTCTTAAGGTTGAATACTTAACTAATCGATTTCCAAATCGATGCTCGTGAAGGTTTAAAAAAAATTTTCTGAACTTTGAATCCTGGGCTAAAGTAATCGATTCCCAAATCGATTTTATAAATCATTTACCATGTTGGTAATCGATTTCCAAATCGATTTAACTGGAAAACATTACTGAAACATACCAGAATCAACAAAAAATCATACTTCACTAGGATCAATGATCCCTAGTTTCATCCTTATATTCAAAAAACTTTCTTTTGGCAATGCTTTTCTGAAGATATCAGCTAACTGTTCTGTAGTGTTCACATACTCAAGTTTGATAAACTCCATTCTGAAAGTGGTCTCTTATGAAGTGATGCCTTACCTCAATGCGTTTTGTCCTTGAGTGCATTACTGGGTTCTTGGTTATGCTGATAGCACTTGTGTTATCACACATGATCGGCACTGTTCCCAAATCGACACCGAAGTCCATTCTGCGCTACAAACGGAGAACGTTCAAGTTAAAAATGAAAACGAACTTCTCAAAACTGATTTACTAAACTTCATTAAAGCCACTGCAACTTTTCATAACATCATGGGATCTCAAATAGGAATTTTTGATAAAGCTGGTCTTGGTTTCAATCAAACTCAAAAAACCAAACTTTATGAAAACTTCTTTGTCCCAAAAAGAAGGGAAGAAAAATGCAAGACTAGATGTTCATATTGTAAAAAACTTAGACATCTAAAATTTGCCTGCTACTTCAGAAAAAGGGATGAAAAAATCGAAAGAAAGAAGCTTTTTAAACATG
>NW_027334344.1:0-2410 GCF_000331145.2 Cicer arietinum
GGTTTATTCTAGTTCAATTAGGGTTTTTAACCAATCTTGTGCATCAAATAGGTGAGTTTGTGTAATTGGAAGAACATTTAGTTAATTTTCGTCCTCCCTTGACTTATTCTTATCCAATTAAGGTTTTTAACCAATCTTGTGCATCCAATAAGTTCATTTGTGTCATTGGATGAACATTTAGGTCATTTTCGTCCTCCCTAGACTTATTCTTGTCCAATTAAGGTTTTTTTACCAATCTTTTGCATGCAATAAGTTCATTTGTGTCACTGGATGAACATTTAGGTCATTTTCGTCCTCCCTAGGCTTATTCTTGTCCAATTAGGGTTTTTAACCAATTTTGTGCATCCAATAGGTGAGTTTGTGTCATTGGATGAACATTTAGGTCATATTCGTCCTCCCTAGGCTTATTCTTGTCCAATTAGGGTTTTTAACCAATTTTGTGCATCCAATAGGTGAGTTTGTGTCATTGGATGAACATTTAGGTCATATTCGTCCTCCCTAGGCTTATTCTTGTCCAATTAGGGTTTTTAACCAATTTTGTGCATCCAATAGGTGAGTTTGTGTCATTGGATGAACATTTAGGTCATATTCGTCCTCCCTAGGCTTATTCTTGTCCAATTAGGGTTTTTAACCAATTTTGTGCATCCAATAGGTGAGTTTGTGTCATTGGATGAACATTTAGGTCATATTCGTCCTCCCTAGGCTTATTCTTGTCCAATTAGGGTTTTTGTACCAATCTTTTGCATGCAATAAGTTCATTTGTGTCACTGGATGAACATTTAGGTCGTTTTCGTCCTCCCTAGGATTATTCTAGTTCAATTAGGGTTTTTAACCAATCTTGTGCATCAAATAGGTGAGTTTGTGTCACCGGAAGAACATTTAGTTAATTTTCCTCCTCCCTAGACTTATTCTTATCCAATTAAGGTTTTGAACCAATCTTGTGCATCCAATAGGTGTGTTTGTGTCATTGGACGAACATTAAGGTCATTTTCGTGCTCCCTAGACTTATTCTTGTCCAATTAAGGTTTTTTTTACAATCTTGTGCGTGCAATAAGTTCATTTGTGTCACTCGATGAACATTTAGTTCATTTTCGTCCTCCCTAGGCTTATTCTTGCCCAATTAGGGGTTTTAACCAATCTTGTGCATCCAATAAGTTCATTTGTGTCATTGGATGAACATTTAGGTCATTTTCGTCCTGCCTAGACTTATTCTTGTCTAATTAGGGTTTTTAACCAATCTTGTGCATCCAATAAGTTCATTTGTGTCATTGGATGAACATTTAGGTCATTTTCGTCCTGCCTAGACTTATTCTTGTCTAATTAGGGTTTTTAACCAATCTTGTGCATCCAATAAGTTCATTTGTGTCATTGGATGAACATTTAGGTCATTTTCGTCCTGCCTAGACTTATTCTTGTCTAATTAGGGTTTTTAACCAATCTTGTGCATCCAATAAGTTCATTTGTGTCATTGGATGAACATTTAGGTCATTTTCGTCCTGCCTAGACTTATTCTTGTCTAATTAGGGTTTTTAACCAATCTTGTGCATCCAATAAGTTCATTTGTGTCATTGGATTAACGTTTAGGTCATTTTCGTCCTCTCTAGGTTTATTCTAGTCCTGTTAGGGTTTTTAACCAATCTTGTCCATCCAAGAAGTTCATTTGTGCTATTGGATGAACATTTAGGTAATTTTCGTCCACCCTAGGTTTAATCTAGTCCAGTTAAGGTTTTTAACCAATTTTGTGCATCCAATAGGTGTGTTTGTGTCTTTAGATTAACATTTAGGTCATTTTCGTCCTCCCTAGACTTAATCTTGTCCAAAATTAAGGTTTTTAACCAATCTTGTGCATGCAATAAGTTCATTTGTGTCATTGGATGAAAATTTAGGTCATTTTCGTCCTCCATAGACTTATTCTTGTCCAATTAAGGTTTTTAACCAATCTTGTGCATGCAATAAGTTCATTTGTGTTATTGGCTGAACATTTATGTCATTTTCGTCCTCCCTAGGTTTATTCTTGTCCAATTAGGGTTTTTAACCAATATTGTGCATCCAATAGGTGTGTTTGTGTCATTGGATGAACATTTAGGTCATTTTCGTCCTCCCTAGACTTATTCTTGTCCAATTATTGTTTTTTACCAATCTTGTGCATGCAATAAATTCATTTGTGTCACTGGATGAACATTTAGGTCGTTTTCGTCCTCCTTAGGTTTATTCTAGTTCAATTAGGGTTTTTAACCAATCTTGTGCATCAAATAGGTGAGTTTGTGTCACTGGAAGAACATTTAGTTAATTTTCCTCTTCCCTAGACTTATTCTTATCCAATTAAGGTTTTTAACCAATCTTGTGCATCCAATAGGTGTGTTTGTGTCATTGGATGAACATTTGGATCATTTTCGTCCTCCCTAGACTT
>NW_027334344.1:4627-5049 GCF_000331145.2 Cicer arietinum
TAAGGTTTTTAACCAATCTTGTGCATGCAATAAGTTCATTTGTGTCATTGGATGAACATTTAGGTAATTTTCGTCCTCCCTAGGTTTATTCTAGTCCAGTTAGGGTTTTTAACCAATCTTGTCCATCCAATAGGTGTGTTTGTGTCATTGGATGAACATTTGGATCTTTTTCGTCCTCCCTACACTTATTCTTGTCCAATTAAGGTTTTTAACCAGTCTTGTGCATCCAATAGGTGTGTTTGTGTCATTCGATGAACATTTAGGTCATTTTTGTCCTCCATAGACTTATTCTTGTCCAATTAAGGTTTTTAACCAATCTTGTGCATGCAATAAGTTCATTTGTGTTATTGGCTGAACATTTATGTCATTTTCGTCCTCCCTAGGTTTATTCTACTTCAATTAGGGTTTTTAACCAATCTTGT
>NW_027334344.1:5103-5616 GCF_000331145.2 Cicer arietinum
AATCTTGTGCATCCAATAAGTTCATTTGTGTCATTGGATTAACATTTAGGTCATTTTCGTCCTCCCTACGTTTATTCTAGTTCAATTAGGGTTTTTAACCAATCTTGTGCATCCAAGAAGTTCAATTGTGCTATTGGATGAACATTTAGGGAATTTTCGCCAACCCTAGGTTTAATCTAGTCCAGTTACGGTTTTTAACCAATCTTGTGCATTCAATAGGCGTGTTTGTGTCATTAGATTAACATTTAGGTCATTTTCGTCCTCCCTAGACTTAATCTTGTCCAATTAAGGTTTTTAACCAATCTTGTGCATGCAATAAGTTCATTTGTGTCATTGGATGAACATTTAGGTCATTTTCGTCCTCCATAGACTTATTCTTGTCCAATTATGGTTTTTAACCAATCTTGTGCATGCAATAAGTTCATTTGTGTTATTGGCTGAACATTTATGTCATTTTCGTCCTCCCTAGGTTTATTCTTGTCCAATTAGGGTTTTTAACCAATTTTGTGCATC
>NW_027334344.1:5875-7123 GCF_000331145.2 Cicer arietinum
TTTCCTCCTCCCTAGACTTATTCTTATCCAATTAAGGTTTTTAACCAATCTTGTGCATCCAATAGGTGTGTTTGTGTCATTGGACGAACATTTAGGTCATTTTCGTGCTCCCTAGACTTATTCTTATCCAATTAAGGTTTTTAACCAATCTTGTGCATCCAATAGGTGTGTTTGTGTCATTGGACGAACATTTAGGTCATTTTCGTGCTCCCTAGACTTATTCTTATCCAATTAAGGTTTTTAACCAATCTTGTGCATCCAATAGGTGTGTTTGTGTCATTGGACGAACATTTAGGTCATTTTCGTGCTCCCTAGACTTATTCTTATCCAATTAAGGTTTTTAACCAATCTTGTGCATCCAATAGGTGTGTTTGTGTCATTGGACGAACATTTAGGTCATTTTCGTGCTCCCTAGACTTATTCTTATCCAATTAAGGTTTTTTTAACAATCTTGTGCATGCAATAAGTTCATTTGTGTCACTGGATGAACATTTAGGTCATTTTCGTCCTCCCTAGATTTATTCTTGTCAAATTAGGGTTTTTAACCAATCTTGTGCATGCAATAAGGTCATTTGTGTTATTGGATGAACATTTAGGACATTTTTGTTCTCCCTAGGCTTATTCTTGTCCAATTAGGGGTTTTAACCAATCTTGTGCATCCAATAAGTTCATTTGTGTCATTGGATGAACATTTAGGACATTTTTGTTCTCCCTAGGCTTATTCTTGTCCAATTAGGGGTTTTAACCAATCTTGTGCATCCAATAAGTTCATTTGTGTCATTGGATGAACATTTGGATCATTTTCGTCCTCCCTAGACTTATTCTTGTCCAATTAAGGTTTTTAACCAATCTTGTGCATGCAATAAGGTCATTTGTGTTATTGGATGAACATTTAGGACATTTTTGTTCTCCCTAGGCTTATTCTTGTCCAATTAGGGTTTTTAACCAATATTGTGCATCCAATAAGTTCATTTGTGTCATTGAATTAACATTTAGGTCATTTTTATCCTCCCTTGGATTATTCTTGTCCAATTAGTGTTTTTAACCAATCCTGTGCATCCAATAAGTTCATTTGTGTCATTGGATTAACATTTAGGTCATTTTAGTCCTCCCTTGGTTTATTCTACTTCAATTAGGGTTTTTAACCAATCTTATGCATGCAATAAGTTCATTTGTGTTATTGGATGAACATTTATGTCATTTTCGTCCTCCCTAGGCTTATTCTTGTCCAATTAGGGTTTTTAACCA
>NW_027334344.1:7133-7459 GCF_000331145.2 Cicer arietinum
ATCCAATAAGTTCATTTGTGTCATTGGATTAACATTTAGGTCATTTTCGTCCTCCCTAGGCTTATTCTTGTCCAATTAGTATTTTTAACCAATCTTGTGCATCTAATAAGTTCATTTGTGTCATTGGATTAACATTTTGGTCATTTTCGTCCTCCCTAGGTTTATTCTAGTTCAATTAGGGTTTTTAACCAATCTTGTGCATCCAAGAAGTTCATTTAGGTGTGTTTGTGTCATCGGAATAACATTTAGGAAATTTTCGTCCACCCTAGGTTAATTCTAGTCCAATTAGGGTTTTTAACCAATCTTGTGCATCCAATAAGTTCATT
>NW_027334345.1:0-1319 GCF_000331145.2 Cicer arietinum
CACACTACCAAATTAAATTGAATATTATAAGATGTATCACTAATAATTTATCACCCAAAAAAATGTTATTGAGAATTCAAATTTTTCCCATAAACAAAATATACAATCCCTTTTAGTATTTTATCATTGTCAGAACTCTATAACTTTTTTTTTTTTTTACCAAAACTCGAGATTTTAAAGGTACAAATATTAATAAAAAGAAAACAAATTTTAAATAGTTTAAAAAAAATTAAAATACGGCAATTGGAATGAATTTAGTAGATATGAATGTAGCTTGTTAAGATCAAATTTAGAAGCTACAAGCGAGATACTACACTCTTGAGTTCTCTAACTAGATATTTCAAATTCCTTATTACAAAGGCACAACAAATAACAATGTCATCCATCTTTCTTTCATCCACATCAAAATAAAGAACTAATCCATTTGTTGATAATTCATTGTTCCTACTTCCCAGGCCTAAATCACTATCTACCATCCAAATGATATTTTTACTTCTCAATCCTAATGGTATTTTTACTGGATAAACCAACCCAAAATTATCAGACTTAGCAGCTAACGGAAGCAGATTGCATCACAAATGTTTTTGTATCCTCAAACACCTATTCTTATAAACCTATATTCAAAATATTGCAAGAAAAATATATATACAAACTCAGTAGTAATGAAGTGTCTGTTATAAAATAAATTTAAGTATCTTAATTCTTAAATGGGATAATATAATGTTTTTAGCTTCCCTATGGTGCTTAGTTAAGGACTCTCAGAGAGTTAGTGGCAAATTAAAAAAAATGGTAGATTCATCTTTCTTCATTGTATCATTTTTCACTTCCGGTTTCTTTTAGAAAGATATATCGATTATGATGGTTGTGTTCTCCTACTTTATTGTATCAAAACAATTACTTTTTCTACCCAAAAAGCAAATGATTTGATAGATAAGCGTGAACATTTTTTTTTCAACCCATCCGTTAGCCATAGTGTAGATTCCTTGTCACCATCTAGTAAGATTAAAAGAACAAACAGAGATATTCAAAGAAACATTATAATTCAACATTATTCTCCTCCGAATATCACAAGGTTATCATCACACATCAAGGAAAGCAGTAGAAAACAATGTCAAAAGAATTTTCAAATGCAGGTTAATGGAGTACATAATCTAAGAGAATTATGCCGCAAGTCCAATCAAAAGTTAATTAACCAAATCATGTCAACAATTCAAATCAACTCAAATCTCAACAAATACAAACCACAACAAGAAAGTGCAAGCAATTAACGTTAACAATTATTTTCAAAAATAAGATAATTTGCAACAAGAATAAGCAAG
>NW_027334346.1:0-2527 GCF_000331145.2 Cicer arietinum
TGAACTTATTGCATGCACAAGATTGGTTAAAAACCCTAATTGGACAAGAATAAGTCTAGGGATCACGAAAATGACATAAATGTTAATCTAATGACACAAACACACATATTGGATGCATAAGATTGGTTAAAAACCCTAATTGGACAAAATAAGCCTAGGGAGGACGAAAATGACCTAAATGTTATTCCAATGACACAAATGAACTTATTGGATGCACAAGATTGGTTAAAAACTCTAATTGGACAAGAATAAGTCTAGGGAGGACGAAAATGACCTAAATGTTGATCCAACAACACAAAGACACGTATTGGATGCACAAGATTGGTTAAAAACCCTAATTGGACAAGAATAAGCCTAGGGAGGACGAAAATGACCTAGATGTTAATCTAATGACATAAACACACCTATTGGATGCACAAGATTGGTTAAAAACTCTAATTGGACAAGAATAAGTCTAGGGAGGACGAAAATGACCTAGATGTTAATCTAATGACATAAACACACCTATTGGATGCACAAGATTGGTTAAAAACCCTAATTGGACAAGAATAAGTCTAGGGAGGACGAAAATGACCTAGATGTTAATCTAATGACACAAATGAACTTATTGCATGCACAAGATTGGTTAAAAACCCCTAATTCGACAAGAATAAGCCTAGGGAGGACGAAAATGACCTAAGAGTTAATCCAATGACACAAACACACCTATTGGATGTACAAGATTGGTTAAAAACCCTAATTGGACAAGAATAAGTCTAGGGAGGTCGAAAATGATCTAAATGTTCATCCAATGACACAAATGAACTTATTGCATGCACAAGATATATTAAAAACCCTAATTGGACAAGAATAAGTCTAGGGTGGACGAAAATGACCTAAATGTTCATCCAATGAAATAAACACACCTATTGGATGCACAAGATTGGCTAGATGCCCAAATTGGACAAGAATAAGTCTAGGGAGGACGAAAATGACCTAAATGTTCATCCAATGACACAAATGAACTTATTGGATGCACAAGATTGGTTAAAAACCTTAATTGGACTTGAATAAACCTAGGGAGGACGAAAATGACCTAAATGTTAATCCAATAACACAAATGAACTTATTGGATGCACAAGATTGGTTAAAAACCCTAAGAGGACATGAATAAGCCTAGGGAGGACGAAAATGACCTTAATGTTCATCCAATGACACAAATGAACTTATTGGATGCACAAGATTGGTTAAGAACCCTAATTGGACAAGAATAAGCCTAGGGAGGATGAAAATGACCTAAATGTTCATCCAATGACACAAAGGAACTTATTGGATGCACAAGATTGGTTAAGAACCCTAATTGGACAAGAATAAGCCTAGGGAGGATGAAAATGACCTAAATGTTCATCCAATGACACAAATGAACTTATTGCATGCACAAGATGGGTTAAAAACCTTAATTGGATAAGAATAAGCCTAGGGAGGATGAAAATGACCTAAATGTTGATGCAACGACACAAATGAACTTATTGGATGCACAAGATTGGTTAAATACCCTAATAGGAGAAGAATAAGCCTCAGGAGCACGAAAATGACCTAAATGTTCATCCAATGACACAAATGTACTTATTGCATGCACAAGATTGGTTAAAAACACTAATTGAACTAGAATAGTCCTAGGGAGGACGAAAATGACTTAAATGTTAATCCAATGACACAAATGAACTTATTGCAAGCAAAAGATTGGTTAAAAACTTTAATTGGACAAAATTAAGCCTATGGAGGACGAAAATGACCTAAATGTTCATCCAATGACATAAACACACCTATTGGATGCACAAGATTGGTTAAAAACCCTAATTGGACTAGAATAAACCTAGGGAGGACGAAAATTACCTAAATGTTTATCCAACGACACAAACACACCTATTGGATGCACAAGATTGGTTAAAAACCCTAATTGGACTAGAATAAACCTAGGGAGGACGAAAATTACCTAAATGTTTATCCAACGACACAAACACACCTATTGGATGCACAGGATTGGTTAAAAACACTAATCGAACTAGAATAATCCTTGGGAGGACGAAAATGACCTAAATGTTAATCCAATGACACAAATGAACTTATTGGATGCACAAGATTGGTTAAAACCCTAATTGGACAAGAATATGCCTAGAGAGGACGAAAATGACCTAAAAGTTCATCCAATGACATAAATGAACTTATTGGATGCACAAGATTGGTTAAAACCCTAATTGGACAAGAATATGCCTAGAGAGGACGAAAATGACCTAAAAGTTCATCCAATGACATAAATGAACTTATTGGATGCACAAGATTGGTTAAAACCCTAATTGGACAAGAATATGCCTAGAGAGGACGAAAATGACCTAAATGTTGATCCAATGACACAAATGAACTTATTGGATGCACAAGATGGTTAAATACCCTAATAGGACAAGAATAAGCCTCGGGAGCACGGAAATAACCTAAATATTCATCCAATGACACAAATGAACTTATTGGATGCACAAGATTGGTTAAA
>NW_027334347.1:0-424 GCF_000331145.2 Cicer arietinum
TAAAAACCATAATTGGACAAGAATAAGCCTAGGGAGGACGAAAATGACCTAAATGTTCATGCATTTACACAAATCAACTTATTGGATGCACAAGATTTGTTAAAAACCTAATTGGACAAGAATAAGCCTAGGGAGGACGAAAATGACCTAAATGTTCAACCAATGACACAAATGAACTTATGGGATGCACAATATTGGTTAAAAACCCTAATTGGACAAGAATATGCCTAGTGGGGACGAAAATAACCAAAATATTTATCCAATTATACAAATGTACTCATTGGATGCACAAATTTGGTTAAAAACCGTAATTGGACAAGAATAAGCCTAGGTAGGACCAAAATGACCTAAATGTTCATCCAATTACACAAATAAACTTATTGGATGCACAAGATTGGTTAAAAACCCTAATTGGACAAGAATA
>NW_027334347.1:562-1022 GCF_000331145.2 Cicer arietinum
ACACAAATGCACTTATTGGATGCACAAGATTGGTTAAAATTCCTATTTGGACAAGAATAAGCCTAGGGACGACGAAAATGACCTAAATGTTCATCCAATGACACAAATGAACTTATTGGATTCACAACATTGGTTAAAAACCCTAATTGGACAAGAATCCGCCTAGGTAGGACGAAAACGACCTAAATGTTCATCCATTTGACACAAATCAACTTATTGGATGCACAAGATTAATTAAAAAGCCTAACTGGACAAGAATAAGCCTAGGAAGGACGAAAATGACCTAAATGTTCATCCATTTGACACAAATGAACTTATTGGATGCACAAGATTGGTTAAAACCCTAATTGGACAAGAATAAGCCTAGGGAGGACGAAAATGACCTAAATGTTCATCCAATTACAGAAATAAACTTATTGGATGCACAAGATTGGTTAAAAACCCTAATTGGACAAGAATA
>NW_027334348.1:0-1681 GCF_000331145.2 Cicer arietinum
ATGAAATAGATTCAACGAACCCATCGATCATCAGGTCCTTTACTGCTGTATGCCTGTCAAGAGAATCTTCCCAACCTTCGTCAGCCGTATCAGCTTCCGAGCTGCCATCGATAGACTTGCCGTAAAATGGCAATCCTGACAAGGTAGAGAAATCATCAAAGGACATAGCAATCCTTTTTCCTTTAACTTGAGCAGTAAACCCTTCCTTACGTTTCTTAGTCTTCTCTTGGATTGGTGGAAGAGCCTTGCCCTTGTCTTTGGCAAGAATTTTATGAGTGGGTATTGGTACTCTCTTTGTTAGAGTGGGTGGGGGTGAAGGTGTTTCACTTGTAGAAGAAGATGAGGGTGACGGAGTACGAGCCTGGGTTTGTTTCACACGTGCCATACTCGTAGCTTGATGTAGATCAAATGTATGTACAATGTAGATTGAATGTACTAACAGATGCAGAGACAGAAGAATGAAGCAGATAAGAGAAATCAGTGAAAGTCTGGAAAATACAATACAGAAATCGATTTAGAACTGTTCCTATTTATACTCTTAACCTTGTAAATCGATTTCCAAATCGATTAGGTTACCGTTGCTGGGAATCCTCAATCGATTCAGTAATGATTGTGTTCAACGGCTAGAAAAAAAATCATAACGGTAATATTTCAAATCGATGTTCAAATCGAGTTCCAGTTTTACTTAATCGATGTCCAAATCGATTGTCTTAATGTTGAATACTGAACTAGTCGATTTCCAAATCGACGCTCGTGAAAGTTTAAAAAAAAATTTCTGAACTTTGAATTCTGGGCCAAAGTAATCGATTCCCAAATCGATTTTATAAACCATTTACCATGCTGGTAATCGATTTCTAAATCGATTTAGCTGGAAAACATTTCTGAAAAAATACCAGAATCAGCAAAAATCATACTTCACTAGGATCAATGATCCCTAGTTTCATCCTTATATGCAAAAAACTTTCTCTTGGCAAAGCTTTTGTGAAGATGTCAGCTAACTTAATAATAACATTCTGAAGGTGGTCTCTTATAAAGTGATGTCTTACTTCAATGTGTTTGGTCCTGGAGTGCATTACTGGATTCTTGGTTATACTTATTGCACTTGTGTTATCACACATGATAGGTACTGTTCCCAAATCAACACCAAAGTCCAATAAATGCTGTTTCATCCACAGAATCTGAGCACAACAGCTCCCAGCTGCAATATATTCAGCTTCAACAGTAGATAACGCAATGCTTGTTTGCTTCTTACTGAACCAAGACACTAGAGAATTTCCAAGCAGATGACAAGTTCCTGAGGTACTTTTCCTGTCGAGTTTACAACCGGCAAAATCTGAATCTGAGTAACCAATCAATGTACATGTTGATCCTTTTGGATACCACAATCCAAGACTTTTAGTTCCTACCAAGTATCTGAAAATTCTCTTAACTGCACTGAAGTGAGATTCCTTTGGATTTGATTGATACCTTGCACACATACAAACACTGAACATGATGTCTGGTCGGCTTGCTGTAAGGTAGAGCAGAGATCCAATCATACCACGAAATCTAGTAACATCTACAGGTTTACCTTTCTCATTTCGGTCTAAGAAATTTCCTTGACTCTTGGGTGTATTAGTGGACTTAAGATTTTCAAAGTTAAATTTCTTTATCAAATCAGAACAATATTTAGATTGACTAA
>NW_027334349.1:0-409 GCF_000331145.2 Cicer arietinum
AATCTTGTGCAACCAATACGTGAGTTTGTGTCATTGGATTAACATTTAGGTCATTTTCGTCCTTGCTATGATTTTTCTAGTCCAATTAGGGGTTTTATCCAATCTCGTGCCACCAATACGTGTGTTTGTGTCAATTGATTAATATTTAGGTCATTTTCGTCCTCCCTAGGCTTATTCTAGTCAAATTAGGGTTTTTAACCAATCTTGTGCATCCAATAGGTGTTTTTATGTCATTGGATTAACATTTAGTTCATTTTCGTCCTTCCTAGACTTATTCTAGTCAAATTAGGGTTTTTAACCAATCTTGTGCATCCAATAGGTGTTTTTATGTCATTGGATTAACATTTAGTTCATTTTCGTCCTTCCTAGACTTATTCTAGTCAAATTAGGGTTTTAAACCAATCTTGTG
>NW_027334349.1:525-1024 GCF_000331145.2 Cicer arietinum
AACATTTAGGTCATTTTCGTCCTCTCTAGGCTTATTCTAGTCCAATTAGGGTTTTTAACCAATCTTGTGCATTCAATAGGTGTGTTTGTATCATTGGATAAACATTTAGGTCATTTTCTTCCTTCATAGGCTTATTCTAGTCCAATTAGAGTTTTTATCCAATCTAGTCCATCCAATATGTGTGTTTGTGTCATTGGATGAACATTTAGGTCATTTTCAACCTCTCGAAGCTTATTCTAGTCCAATTCATGTTTTTAACCAATATTGTGTATCAAAAATTTTGTTCGTGCCATTGAATTAACATTTAGGTCATTTTCGTCCTTCATAGGCTTTTTTTAGTCCAATTACGGTTTTTATCCAATCTTGTCCATCCAATACGTCTGTTTGTGTCATTAGATTAACATTTAGGTAATTTTCGTCCTTCATAGGCTTACTCTAGTCCAATTAGGGTTTTTATCCACTCTTCTCCATCCAATAGGTGTGTTTGTGTCATTGGATT
>NW_027334350.1:0-238 GCF_000331145.2 Cicer arietinum
TTGATTTTATCCATCTCTCTCAAGGCAAGCTTCTCTACTTTTCTAGCTTGTTTTGCATATCCAATTTTATACAAATATTTCACATACTCTGGATCCAATACAAAATCGCGAATATATTGATCATATGACATACTTAGGAATTTTGTCAAACAGATAGTGTGCAATACCTTTAACAACAAATTTTTTTTTTTTTTTGTATAATTTTTTTTGAAGTAGCAGCACAACACATGTTAACAAA
>NW_027334350.1:302-1170 GCF_000331145.2 Cicer arietinum
GTTTTTAACCAATCTTGTGCATCCAATTGGTGTGTTTGTGATATGATCCTAATAGTCATAGTTCACTTTAAAGATCGTTCTAGGTCGGAAACTTACAAATTTGAGTGAAAATCGCGTTTGGCTGGAGAACGTGATAAACGGCGCTGCGAAACTCCGATTCGGCCGATTCCAAATCGAGGTGAAAGATGACGTTCTGAAACGCAAGTTAGGCTTTTGAATCACCGAAAAACAATATATAGAACTCGAGATATGAACACAGGTTACTGATCCCGAAAATTGGAAGAATTGGGGTATTAGGGTTTGATGTAAAGGAAACTCAATATTATTATTCAGCAACGAAACAAAGGAACAAAATGGCGCCACAATCTAGGGATTGATAAGCCAAAAAGAACGCCACAAGGATTAACAGCCTTGATAAGTTCAAGATGAATTCTTTCAAGAACTCTAGAGAGCAAAGCCTCACAAAAATAATACTCAAAATCTGCCCCTCCATGAGGTTACAAATGCTTATTTATACTAAGTCTATCTCTAAACCTAAATGGGTCATAAGTGACACCATTCTCTAGGCCCATATTAGTCTTACATCTTATTTTTTTTTCTAAAATAAACTTAATGTAAGTAAGTAAAGTATCTTCACTTACACATAACAAAAACTAAATCAATAATAAAACCATTACAATTCCAAATCAAAGCAAACTAAGAATTAATACAAACCAAATTAAAATATATAAAGTTTATCCTAATATATTAAAATATGAATCATCTTCATGCTCTTGAGATCCTTATCAAATCTAGTCCAATTAAAGGTTTTAACCAATCTGGTGCATCCAATAGGTGTGTTTGTGTCATTGGATGAACATTTAGGTAC
>NW_027334351.1:0-1890 GCF_000331145.2 Cicer arietinum
AGCCTAGGGAGGACGAAAATGACCTAAATGTGAATCCAATGACACAAATGAACTTATTGGATGGACCATATTGGTTAAAAACCTTAAATGGATAAGAATAAGCCTAGAGAGGACGAAAATGACCTAAATGTTCATCCAATGACACAAACACACCTATTGGATGCACAAGATTGGTTAAAGACCCGAATTGGACTATAATAAGCCTAGGGAGGATGAAAATAACCTAAATGTTCATCCAATGACACAAATGAACTTATTGGATGCACAAGATTGGTTAACAACCCTAATTGGACAAGAATAAGTCTAGGGAGGACGAAAATGACCTAAATGTGAATCCAATGACACAAATGAACTTATTGGATGCACAAGATTGGTTAACAACCCTAATTGGACAAGAATAAGTCTAGGGAGGACGAAAATGACCTAAATGTGAATCCAATGACACAAATGAACTTATTGGATGCACAAGATTGGTTAACAACCCTAATTGGACAAGAATAAGTCTAGGGAGGACGAAAATGACCTAAATGTGAATCCAATGACACAAATGAACTTATTGGATGCACAAGATTGGTTAACAACCCTAATTGGACAAGAATAAGTCTAGGGAGGACGAAAATGACCTAAATGTGAATCCAATGACACAAATGAACTTATTGGATGCACAAGATTGGTTAACAACCCTAATTGGACAAGAATAAGTCTAGGGAGGACGAAAATGACCTAAATGTGAATCCAATGACACAAATGAACTTATTGCATGCACAAGATTGGTTAAAAACCCTAATTGGACAAGAATAAGCCTAGAGAGGACGAAATTTCCTAAATGTTAATCCAATGACACAAATAAACTTATTGGATGCACAAGATTGGTTAAAAACCCTAATTGAACTAGAATACACCTAGGGAGAACGAAAATGACCTAAATGTTAATCCAATGACACAAGTGAACATACTGGATGCACAAGAGTGCTTATAAACCCTAATTGGAATAGAATAAACCTAGGGAGTACGAAAATTACCTTAATGTTCATCCAATGACATAAATGAACTTATTGGATGCACAAGATTGGTTAAAAACCCTCATTGGACAAGAAGAAGCCTAGGAAGGACGAAAATGACCTAAATGTTCATCCAATGACACAAACACACCTATTGGAAGCACAAGATTGGTTAAAAACCCTCATTGGACAAGAAGAAGCCTAGGAAGGACGAAAATGACCTAAATGTTCATCCAATGACACAAACACACCTATTGGATGCACAAGATTGGTTAAAGACCCTAATTGGACTAGAATAAGCCTAGAGAGGACGAAAATCACCTAAATGTTAATCCAATGACACAAACGAACTTATTAAATGCACAAGATTGGTTAAAAACCCTCATTGGACAAGAATAAGTCTAGGAAGGACGAAAATGACCTAAATGTTCATCCAATGACATAAATGAACTTATTGGATGCACAAGATTGGTTAAAAACCCTCATTGGACAAGAAGAAGCCTAGGAAGGACGAAAATGACCTAAATGTTCATCCAATGACATAAATGAACTTATTGGATGCACAAGATTGGTTAAAAACCCTCATTGGACAAGAAGAAGCCTAGGAAGGACGAAAATGACCTAAATGTTCATCCAATGACATAAATGAACTTATTGGATGCACAAGATTGGTTAAAAACCCTCATTGGACAAGAATAAGTCTAGGAAGGACGAAAATGACCTAAATGTTCATCCAATGACACAAATGAAGTTATCGCATGCACAACATTGGTTAAAAACCCTAATTGGACAAGAATAAGCCTAAGGAGGACAAAAATGACCTAAATGTTCATCCAATGACACAAGCACACCTATTGGTTGCACAAGATTTGTTAAAAACTCTAATTGG
>NW_027334351.1:2009-2705 GCF_000331145.2 Cicer arietinum
AAATGAACTTATTGGATGCACAAGATTGGTTAAAAACCCTAATTGGACAAGAATAAGCATAGGGAGGACGAAAATGACCTAAATGTTAATCCAATGCCACAAATGAACTTATTGGATGCACAAGATTGGTTAAAAATCCTAAATGGACAAGAATAACTATAGGGAGGACGAAAATGACCAAAATGTTCATCCCATGACACAAATAAACTTATTGGATGCACAAGATTGGTTAAAAACCCTAATTGCACTGGAATAAGCCTAAGGAGGACGAAAATGACCTAAATGTTCATCCAATGATACAAACACACCTATTCAATGCACAAGATTGATTAAAAACCCTTATTAGAATAGAATAAACCTAGAGAGGACAAAAATTACCTTAATGTTCATCCAATGATACAAATGAACTTATTGGATGCACAAGATTGGTTAAAAACCCTAAATGGACAAGAATAAGCCTAGGGAGGACGAAAATAACCTAAATGTTCATCCAATGACACAAATGAACTTATTGCATGCACAAGATTGGTTAAAAACCCTAATTGGAAAAGACACGAAAATGACCTAAATGTTCATCCAATGACACAAATGAACTTATGGGATGCACAAGATTGGTTAAAAACCCTAATTGGACAAGAATAAGCCTAGGGAGGACGAAAATGACCTAAATGTTAATCCAATGACACAAATGAACTT
>NW_027334351.1:3531-3838 GCF_000331145.2 Cicer arietinum
GAACTTATTGGATGCACAAGATTGGTTAAAAACCCTAATTGGACAAGAATAAGTCTAGGGAGGACGAAAATGACCTAAATGTTTATCCAATGACACAAACGCACCTATGGGATGCACAAGATTGGTTAAAAACACTAATTGGACTAGAATAAACCTAGGGAGGACGAAAATTACCTTAATGATCATCCAATGACACAAATGAATTTATTGGATGCACAAGATTGGTTAAAAACCCTAATTCAACAAGATTAAGCCTAGGGAGGACGAAAACGACCTAAATGTTAATCCAATGTCACAAATGAACTTA
>NW_027334352.1:0-1445 GCF_000331145.2 Cicer arietinum
CAGATGAAATCGAGGACCAGGAGACTCTTATAGCATTCTTCTCCTAATTTTATAACTGTATTTTTGGTTTCGCGTCAGTTTTCAAACACTATCCATCGTCTTGTTCGAAAATACGGATTTCGGTCCATTTTTGTCGGGTGGTCCCAAAAAGTTCAGATGAAATCGAGGACTGAGAAACCCTTAAAGCATTCTTCTTCTAAATTTATAAATGTGTTTCGGTTTCCGCGTCACATTTCAAACAATAGCCATCATCGTGTTCAAAAATATGGACCAGGAGACTCATATAACATTCTTCTCCAAAATTTATAATTGTGTTTCGGGTTCCACGTCAATTTTAAAACACTATCCATCGTCTTATTTGAAAATACGAATTTGGATTCATTTTTGTCGGGTGGTACTAAATTGCCCAGATTTCCTAAATATATAGCAGTGTTTCGGGGTTCGCGTCAGATTTCAAACACTACGCATCGTCTGGTTTGAAAATACAGATTTGGGTCCATTTTTGTCGAGGGATACGAAACTCGCCCGAAATGTTCAGATGAAATCAAGGACCGAGAGTCTCTTATAGCATTCTTCTTCTAAATTTATAACTTTGCTTCTATTTCGACGCCAGATTTCAAACACTAGCCATCATCTTGTTCGAAAATACGGATTTCGATTCATTTAAGTCGGGTGGTACAAAAATCGCCTGAAATGTCCCGATGAAATCGAGGACCAGGAGACTCTTATAACATTCTTCTCCTAAATTTATAATTGTGTTTCAGGTTTTGCGTCAGATTTCAAACACTAGCCATCGTCTGGTCCGAAAATATAGATTTTGGTCCATTTTTGTAAAGGGATACGAGAATCGCCCGAAAAGTCCAGAGGAAATCGAGGACCGAGAGACACTTATAGCATTCTTCTTCTAAATTTGTAAATGTGATTCGGGTTCCGCATCAGATTTCAAACACTAGCCATCGTTTGGTTCAAAAACACAAATATTGGTCGAATTTCGTCTGGTGGTACGAAAATCGCTGCAAATGTCCAAATGAAATCGAGGACCAGGAGACTCTTATAGCATTCTTCTCCTAAATTTATAAATGAGTTTCGGGTTTTGCCTCAGATTTCAAACAATACTCATCGTCTGCTACTAAAATATGGATGTCGGTCCATTTTTGACGGGTAGTAAGAAAATCGACGAAATGTCCAGATGAAATCGAGGACCGAGAGACCCTTATAGAATTCTTCTCCTAAATATATAACAGTGTTTCAGGTTTTGCGTCAGAATTCAAACACTAGCCATTGTTTAGTCAAAAAATATAGATTTTGGTCCATTTTTGTCGAGGGGTACGAAACTCGCCCGAGAAGTCCCTATGAAATCGAGGACCGAGAGTCCCTTATATCATTCTTCTTCTAAATTTATAACTATGTTTCGGTTTCCGCATCAGATTTCAAAAAATATCCAT
>NW_027334353.1:0-428 GCF_000331145.2 Cicer arietinum
GTTTAAAAGAGACTTAGGTACCCATATAGCATTGGGTCCTTGTTGGTTAGTTTTTCCTCTTGTTGGGACCTTCCTTTTGTGATAACAAATAGACTCATGGTGCCCATGTTTACCACAGAATGAGCATGCTGCCTTTTCATTGCTAGCTTTCTTCTTAGCATGACAAATTTTGGAAGTATGCCCAAGTTTTTTGCAAAAGGTGCATTTAGGCCTGTCCTCTCGTTTTTTAGGCAAGAAAAAGTTTTCATATATTTTTTGTTTTTGAGAGCTTTTAAAACCAATTCCAGCCTTGTCAAATATTCCAGATTGGGACCCCATTATCTTTTGAAATGTTTCTGTAGATTTGACAAAGTTGGAAATATCATTTTTTAGTTCCATAACCTCAGTTTTCAAAATTTCCTTTTCTGTATCCTCGTCAGGAGGATGCG
>NW_027334353.1:1752-7076 GCF_000331145.2 Cicer arietinum
AGAGACACACACAATTTTATACTGGTTCACCCAAAGATGGCTACGTCCAGTCCTCACACCCTTGTGAGATTTCACTAACTTTCAAACAGATCAACCTCACGCTGAGGATGATTACAAACTGTGTATTCTTAAGTTTCACCAAGCTTACAATCAATTTTTAAATATTTCCAAGCTTCACTCACTAGGAAATTACAAAGTAGTATGAGAGTGATTGATACTTAATACTTTCTCAAAGGATATATAAAGATATAGTGTAGGATCACAGAAAGTAAGAAGTGAGGTTGTGATTTGCTCTTGATAGCTTTAAGATGCTTGATCTTTTTATGCAATTATGTTGTGTGTCTTATGATGAAGAGCTTGCTGCATTTTATAGAGGTCCAAGCTCTTTGATGACCGTTGGAACTCATAACAAAAGATCCAAGGTTTTTCATCATAATTACAGAACTGTCATTCAGCTTGTTAGGCCAGCTTCCTTGAAACCCATCCTCATGTATGCAGGCCAGCTTCCTTGAAACTTGATCTTGAGATGTCTTAGACTTAGATCTAGCTATTCTTGTCCTTTTCCTTTTGGCCTTCTAATTTCTTTATTTCAAATACTTTTACTTTGACTTTGTTATATATTTCTTTAATGAATAAAAGCATTTGTACTGGTGAGATCACAACTTGGCCAGATCTGGAGATTTTGCACTTTACAGTCCATCCTCACGTGGTTCATCTTGATCATATGCCATCCTCACATGGTTTTCCATCCTCAGGCCAGAATCATATTTTCCTTCTTTTTGCCTTAATAATTAATAACCTATTATCTTATATGAATACACTCAAGAGCACACGTTAGAGTATATATAATTTTATATATATTTGATTTAATGAATAATATAAATTATAAATATTTTATTTATTTATTTATTTATTTAAAAATAATAGTATTTTAATTTGTGTTTTAGAGAATCAGATTTTAGATGATTTTTCGGGCATATGTTCATTGATAATTATTAGGATATTGTCATCTATGTTTGAATAAATGATAATCGTGCATATATTTATATTTTAATTATTTATAACAATTTTTTATTTTAATTAACTATTTTATAAATAATTATTTTAAATATATTGTGAATTGTTTAAAGTATTTATTTTTATTATTAAAGAATTAACATATAGTCTATTTTGTAAAATATTGATCTTAAAATGTAATAATATTTTGGAAAAATAGTATTTTATTTGTGAGTGAATAAATTAAAAAGATAAAATAAAATGTGTACGGGCTAGGCCCATGAGTGAAAAGTATAGTTAATTAAAATAATAATAATAATAATAATAATAATAATAATAATAATAATAATAATAATAATAATAATAATAATAATAATAATAATAATAATAAACAAAGAGTATTGTAGCATACATCTGAATAGATAAAGAGGCAGACCAAGCCGCCGCAAGAGAGAAACAAAAATGAAGAAAATAAATTCGGACGATCGATTTATGTTCTGAAATTTTTTTCTATTTTTTCTCTTAAAATGCAGTATGTTCTTCTCCACATTGAATATGTCATTTTTTAAGACACTTTTCAAGAATTTTAGTCATTCTAATTTTCGAATAAAATCTTCAATTTCTCCTTTTATTAATTTCAATCTTTTGCATTGTTCTTCTTCATTGTAAGCCTGATTTGAGTGAAACTAACGTCGAAACAACTTTGTAAATTGTGGTTATATTATTCATCAATTATTTTTTGCTTTGTGACGAAGAGCCAAAGGAACAAAAGTTTTTTGCATGCAGACTCAGATTAGCATGTGAAAGTGTCAAAATAAGGTAAGAAATGAGAGAATTTTTGAATTTAGTAGTACAATATAATTGAGAGACAACCTTATTTCCAAACGATTCATCAAATTAATTAATATGCAAATTTAGAAATTATGAGATTAAAATATGGAATATAAAATATTTATAAGTTTTGATTGATTTAATTTTCTATGAATGTGGAGTATTTGATATTATGATGATATGAGATTTTGAATAAATTTTCTACCTAGGTTTGACTTGATGAGTTTATGTGATGATACAACGTGGATGCATCATGTGATATCAATTTATGTGATGTGATGATAAAACATAGATGCATTATGTGATATATGTTTATGTGATGTGATTATAAAACTTAGATGCATTGTGTGATATGAGTTTATATGATGATGATGTTATATTGAATATTTTGATGTCATGAATTTGTGATTAGTATATGAATGTCACCCTATAGTTGATAAAATAGTGGTGTTTCCACCTATGTTAAAGATGATGCTCTTAATGGAGTGAGTAGTCTAGACCATCGAGGGGAGAAATTAGATGTTAGTAGTACACTACAAGAAAACACTTATTTTGTGGCCAACTTTACAAATATTTTGTGGCTGAAAAAAACTCTCACAAATTACTAACCGAAAAAGCTCCCACAAATACTAAAATTGAAATTGGTCGTTATTTGTGACTGAAAAAAGCCCTCACAAAAGACTACAAGTTAAACTGGATTTTGTGGCTGCCTAAGCCCTCACAAAATCATAACGTTGTCATTTTGTGAGGGCTTAGGCCGCCACAAAATCCAGTTGAAATTGTAGTCCTTTGTGAGAGCTTTCTCAACCACAAAATCACCCATTTATAAGAGTAAAGGCCGCCACAAAGGCAAACCATTTATGACCGCCCAAGCTGCCACAAAAACACTGGACCGTTACACTTTGTGGCTGCAAAGGCTGCCACAAATGCCGAATTACACGTTGCCCGTTGTGGCTGCTTAGGCAGCAACAAATGCTTTAGTTACCGTTGGATTTTGTGGCTGCTTGGCCGCCACAAAGGTCAAGATTTTTCTATAAATATCACTCCTCTTATCCTTTTTCATTTCTACCTTCTCTCTAAACTTTTTTTCTAAATTTTCTCTCCACCTTCTCTCTACAAATATTATTTCTCCAAGCTTTTTTCTCTACATTTTAGTAAGTTGTTATTTTATATTTTGTTTTTTAATTTTATTTTTGATTTGAAGTTATTAATATTTGTTGTTAGTCATTAAAAAGAGTTGTAGTTGAGTTCGTACAATAAATTTATATACTTTAACGATCTCTATTTTTGTTTATAAGGATTTATTTCATAATTTATATATAATGCTTTTGAAAAATAAAGCAATATATATATATATATATAGACACACACACACGTATATAGATATAGACCGTATTTGGATGTACGATTGAAATTTTCCTGAAAGGAAGGGTCTTAAACAACATTTAGCTAACTAGTTTGAAGACATTCTCAATTTTGTGAGAGTGCAGAAAATTGTCGAAGATGAAGGGTGGATGAAATGCCCATGTTGGTTATGTCGATGTAGACGGTTTAAGAGTGAAGATGAAATAAGAGTGCATTTATATGAAGTTGGATTTATGCCTAACTACTGGATTTGGACTAATCATGGGGAAGAGTCTCCAACAGCGCCTAATACTAGTACACGTGTGGAGAATAACATAGGTCCTTCAAGTAGTACTAACATGTTAGGTGTAGATTATTCTAACTATAAACACTTTGAGGTGATGAATGATATGATTTCAGATGTTGTTGGGGTTAATTTGTCATTCAATGGAGATCAATATGACGATACCGATGAACTTCCAAATGAAGAAGCTCAGAGATTTAGGGTTTAGGGTGCAAAAGCAAATTAGGCATGTCACCTGTCAAATGTACGAGTCATCTCCAAATAACAAACACGGAGCAAATAGATATGCATATATAGTTATTAAAGAAAAATATAACTAAATCATATACTTCATTTAACAATTAAAATCACAAAGCACCAAATATACCAATCAAACAAAATACACAAATCTTATTTGTTAGACTATATGTCAATGCGTGATTCCAGAATATCAACATCTTGTAGAGCAAAGAGTCCCACCATTGGACAATGTCCCACCGTTGGACAAATGCTCTTCAGAGTTTCATGTTCAGTACCCACCGTTGAGTATTTTTTTGAATCACATTGCCTTTTCAAGGAATTGTCGTCACGTACTAGCGACTAGGTTCAGACCACCAATGCATGCATGAAAGTCATCACCTTAGTTAGTAACACAATAGACCACTCAGCCAGAGCGTCCAAAACCATTCAACCTTATCCTAAATCAACCTGGTTTAGACACAAAGTCATCACCTTGAATAACCATTCAATACCAATCAAAATACACAAATTGCTTAATCTCATAATATCACTCATAAACATATAATTCATATAACACTCAAAACCAATACCATACAAACAAAACCAATACATAACATCACAATACATTCATATGATATAATTCAAGTAGAAAAATAAATGGAGTGGTGCTCTTACCGTTAACAAAGTTGTTTTTAGAATTGTGTGTCACAAACTCTTGTTCAACTCGGTTCACACCTTCAAATAAATAGTAATTAACTTAGCATTTAATTGTCTTTCAACTGCTAACTCCTCATACAAAGTTTGAGTTTAATTTAAGATTTAGACAAACTCTCTTAAAACAACCAAATTATTATTATTATTATTATTATTATTATTATTATTATTATTATTATTATTATTATTATTATTATTATTATTATTATTATTATATAAATCATCATTACACAATTGTCTCATAAAAATCATAATTTTAACTTTCTAAAAGAGATAACTATAACAACAACTTTCAACACATTTAGCTTCCCTTCATTTACATGATAATATGCAACACATCCAAATACTTTTAGGTGACTGTACTTAGAAACATGTCTAGTCCATATTTCTTGAGGAGTTTTGAGTTCAATTGCAGTTGAAGGAATCAAATTTTTCAAATAACAGGTTGTATGGACTGTTTATCCCCAAAATTGTGCAAGCATGCTTGTATTTGACATGACGCATCTCATTCTTTCAAGCATGGTTCTATTCATCCTTTCAGCCAGACCATTTTGTTGATGTGTGTGTCTTACAGTCCTATGTCTGTTCACACCATGAGTTTTGCAAAAACTAGTGAACTCCTCACGGCAAAATTCAAGACCATCGTTTGTCCTTAAGGTCTTAATCCCCTTATCAATTCTGTTTTCAACCATACATTTCCAATCTTTAAAGGTTTTTAATGCTTCATCAATACTTTTCAACAAATAAGTCCATACTTTCTTACTATAATCATCAAGAAATGTAAGGAAGTACTTGTTGCCTCCATGTGAAGCAATTTTTGCAGGGTCCCAAAGATCACCGTGAACATATTCCATAATTCATTTTGAGCAATGTTTCCCTGTAGAGAACTTGACCCTATGCATCTTTCCATACACAA
>NW_027334353.1:7460-11226 GCF_000331145.2 Cicer arietinum
CGAAATTTTCAAGTACATACTTTGTTGATGTCATATTTTCTTTGAATCAAATACACCCACTCTCTTGATACCAGTTTTTGTTAAAAACAGAGATCAATCAATCACTAAACCAAGAATATTCTTGGTTTCATATCAGATATTAATTGAAAATTAAAACATAGATTGATTAGATTGCAAAATGGAAAACGTTCTTCGTTTTCTGTCAAACAGAATTAAGCCTTTTAATGCTAAAATGAACACACACAATTGTTAACCCAATCCAGAGATAAACTCCTACGTTTGGGGCATGGATCTGACTTTGAATTATCACAAATATGAGATGAAATGATTACAATGTTTTGCAACACTTATGCTGCCAGTTTTCTGCACTTTCTTGACTAAAACTACAATTTGCTTTCTATTTAGTTCTCTATCTCTCTCAGCATTGCTTGTTTTGACTTATATATATACAAGTTGTTTACAATTTAGGGGTAACAAATAAAAGTAGTTACAACTAACTAACTGAAAACTAACTACCCAATACAGATTGTATCTCTAAAGGCTTCTAATTTAGTACCACATATTACAGTTTTCGTAGATGAAAAGGTATGGTTCTTAATTTGTTTGTCATATATGTTTAATATATAGTATTTTCTTTTTTGACAAGAATAATATATAGCATTATTCAAGGTTCATAATTTGTTAGTTTTGAATTTCACTAAATATTTTTATTTCACAAAATTCTTTGTTTTTTTAAAGGAGTTTTATGTATTTCATATCAAATTTTCGTGTCAGTAAAAACGCTGGTTTATGTGACAAACATTCATATAAAACTTTCATGTAAGTAAATTCTCAAACAAAGCCTTAGTGAAGAGTGTTCGCTCATATTAGACTTTGGGAATGTATGGATCCCTTATTTATATAGATGATTCTTTAAAACATATTTGTTTTACCTTTCTAAATATGTACAAAATTTCATACAAGTTCATTTTCACAAATGCCAAAGATGTTACAGAGCATGCATTTTTGTTTAGGATTTCTTTTTTAGAATTTTTGAAATTTGAGTTCAAACTTTATAGTAAATAAAAAATGTTAAATATTTAATTTATGTTGGAACGAGAAAGAACACTATACTATAATAAAATAAAATACTTCATTCAGTCATTTTTTATAAAGGATAATCATCTTTCATAAGGGACAATTGAGTTAACAAAAGTTGATGTACATCAACTTTTATTGACTCAAGGATAATTTTGTTAAAATGACGTGAGAAAGTAATTTTTTTTTTTTAAAATATGAATATGTTAAGTAAAAAAAAAAATTAGTGCCCCTAAATATTTGGAGCCTTTTGCGATTTCACCTCTCAAACACTCTCAAGTAGGGGTAGGAATAGGTCAGGTCAGGTCAAGCTTTGAAAGATCTGAGTCTGGCCTACAATTAATTTTTGGACCAGGCCATGGAATTTCATACAATTTTTTTATTTAATTTATGTTGGACCGAGAAAGAACACTATTGCGATCAATGGTGGCTCCTCGTACATCAATGCTACTCGTCTTGTTTGTGGACCAGACCATGGAATGAGGTTATTTTATATATAATTTGTATTTTAATTTTATGTCAACTTAATTCAATTTTAGTTTTAACCAACTTGTTGAATTTATCAAGTGGATAATGAATCCAGGAAATTAAGAAAGAATCAATTGAGAGAATTCAAGACCATACTCTTCTATAAGTTGGAACAATCTTTGATTAAATATTACTTATCTATCGACTATATTTTCAGACTACTAGGATTTATGTACCTTAAAAATCAGATGGTTAATTAAGATTTAAAAAAAATTATGTGTGTTTGAAATTTATACGTGTGTGTGTGAAATTTTAATTATATGAATGGTAAATGTAAATCAAATTACTATTTTGCTATGCCACTCCAGTTTTAGCAAGAGTAATTTGAAATCAGTAGCATAACATAATTACATATCGTAGTGTTTTTTATTAGATGTCAATATAAAACATTTTTATAATGATAATATATATATACATATATATATATATATATATGGAAATCAATAGTTGGAACATTGAAAGAGTTGATCATCAAACACTTAGCATTTGAAAAGTGAAAACTAATTATCACATTTGTTATTGTTATATTTTTGAGTCCATTCACACTTGTTATATATATATATATATATTGTATTTGAATTATGACATCTGATAAATTATAATGAAAAATTTGTGAATTACTCAGCATTGGTCTTGGTAAAGATCACTCTTATGAGACAGTTGAAGAAGTTCATGTACATAATTGTACTTTTATTGGAACCACAAATGGAGCAAGAATCAAGACATTTCTTGTGAGTTGAAATTATGCTATATTTAAACATCTACTCTACTAATTATAATTTTGAAGCTTATTTCTCCACTTTTTTTCTTAATCAAATAGTATAATTATGTAAATAGACATTTTTATTTTACTTTATTTTAGTTCCATACATTAACAAATATACTGACTCATATGTAAATTAGTAAAAGTATGTCCCGTATTTCCTTTTTATGTTTTTTTCATCATTTTATTTTATGGGGACTACGAATAAAAAAGTCATTTTTTTTTTCATAATAATCTCTTAGTTTTTAATTTTTTATATTATAATTTTTTGCAGGGTTGATCAGGATATGCTAGAAAGATTACTTTTGACCAAATATATTTTCAAAATGTAAGCAACCCACTAATTATAGACCAACACTAATGCGTTAAAGGTGCAAATGCAAATGAAAAGGTACACATATAAATTTTTCATTTCTACTAATAATTTATTACATCTACAATAATATTTTTAATTATATTTATGCTTTGAATTTTGTGGAAATTATTATAGGATTCATACGTGGAAGTGAGTGAAGTAACATACCGTGGAATTGATGGAACTTCAGCTAGTGACATAGCTATTAAACTAGATTGCAGCTCATTGGGTTGTTCCAATATTGTAATGGATCAAATTAACATTAATTGTTTCTTCTCAAAAGGAAAAAAAGGTCAATGCTTTTTGTCAAAATCTTCAAGGAACAATTGAATCCACTGTTCCAAAGGTCTCATGCACATAAATATATTGTTTGAATCAATTATATGTTATCCACCACTATATATCAATTATATGTTATCCACCACTATATTTAAAAAGTTGTGTCATAATAATTATATCATTTATCAAGTTTCATTAGTGTTGTTCTCGAAGTGGCAGTTTATTAATAAAAACTTGATATTATAATTTGAAAGGAATATAGTTCAAATTTGTCTATCTCCCCAATTTAGTCTATAAACTATTGAAATTAACTAAAAGATCCCTAATTTGGATGAACACTATATCGATTCTGGTTTTTGGATGAACACTATATGGATTATGGTTTTCAAATTTATTTTGTGAATGATTATTGTTTAATGCAATGAATTTACGGATTATCTTATTGACTTTTTGGTTTTCTATTTATGTTTACTAAATTGATTAATTATAGTTTACTGAAACTCTTTTTTTTCTCCTGATTTATTTGTTTTTCTACTTTAATGGTTTTTCTAGTTTGCTGTTTTTTTTTTCTTTTCTTTCTATGTATCTAGTTCACTAGTATAGTATTTTTTTTTAATGTTTTTAACTTCATTATTGTTTCTTAGTTTGGGTCAAAATGTAAAATTTATTTTTAATATTTAATCATTAAAAATCAAAAGTCACAAACTTAAGTTAAATCTAAAAATAAAAGTTATTAAGTAATTATCGTATGTTCAATATAATGA
>NW_027334354.1:0-1079 GCF_000331145.2 Cicer arietinum
TCTTGTGCATCCAATAGGTGTGTTTGTGTCATTGGATTAACACTTAGGTCATTTTCGTCCTCCTTAGGCTTATTCTTGTCCAATTAGGGGTCTTAACCAATCTTTTGCATCCAATAAGTTCATTTGTGTCATTGGATGAACATTTACGTCATTTTTGTCCTCCCTAGGCTTATTCTTGCCCGATTAGGGTTTTTAACCAATCTTGTGCATCCAATAAGTTCATTTGTGTCATTGGATTAACAATTAGGTCATTTTCGTCCTCCCTAGGTTTATTCAAGTCCAATTAGGGTGTTTAACCAATCTTGTGCATCCAATAGGTGTGTTTGTGTCATTGGATTAACACTTAGGTCATTTTCGTCCTCCCTAGGCTTATTCTTGTCGAATTAGGGGTTTTAACCAATCTTCTGCATCCAATAAGTTCATTTGTGTCATTGGATGTACATTTATGTCATTTTCGTCCTCCCTAGGCTTATTATTGTCCAATTAGGGATTTAACCAATCTTGTGCATCCAATAAGTTCATTTGTGTCATTGGATGTACATTTATGTCATTTTCGTCCTCCCTAGGCTTATTATTGTCCAATTAGGGATTTAACCAATCTTGTGCATCCAATAAGTTCATTTGTGTCATTGGATTAACATTTAGATCATTTTCGTCCTCCCTAGACTTATTCTTGTCCCATTAGGGTTTTTAACCAATCTTGTGCATGCAATGAGTTCATTTGTGTCATTGGATGAATATTTAGGTCATTTTCGTCCTCCCTAAGCTTAGTCTTGTCCAAATAGGGTTTTTAACCAATCTTGTGCATTCATTAGGTGTGTTTGTGTCATTAGATGAACATTTAAGTCATTTTCGTCCCCCCTAGACATATTCTTGTCCCATTAGGGTTTTTAACCAATCTTGTGCATGCAATGAGTTCATTTGTGTCATTGGATGAATATTTAGGTCATTTTCGTCCTCCCTAAGCTTAGTCTTGTCCAAATAGGGTTTTTAACCAATCTTGTGCATTCATTAGGTGTGTTTGTGTCATTAGATGAACATTTAAGTCATTTTCGTCCTCCCTAGACTTATTCTTGTCC
>NW_027334354.1:2114-2863 GCF_000331145.2 Cicer arietinum
TATTCTTGTCCCATTAGGGTTTTTAACCAATCTTGTGCATGCAATGAGTTCATTTGTGTCATTGGATGAATATTTAGGTCATTTTCGTCCTCCCTAAGCTTAGTCTTGTCCAAATAGGGTTTTTAACCAATCTTGTGCATTCATTAGGTGTGTTTGTGTCATTAGATGAACATTTAAGTCATTTTCGTCCCCCCTAGACATATTCTTGTCCCATTAGGGTTTTTAACCAATCTTGTGCATGCAATGAGTTCATTTGTGTCATTGGATGAATATTTAGGTCATTTTCGTCCTCCCTAAGCTTAGTCTTGTCCAAATAGGGTTTTTAACCAATCTTGTGCATTCATTAGGTGTGTTTGTGTCATTAGATGAACATTTAAGTCATTTTCGTCCCCCCTAGACATATTCTTGTCCCATTAGGGTTTTTAACCAATCTTGTGCATGCAATGAGTTCATTTGTGTCATTGGATGAATATTTAGGTCATTTTCGTCCTCCCTAAGCTTAGTCTTGTCCAAATAGGGTTTTTAACCAATCTTGTGCATTCATTAGGTGTGTTTGTGTCATTAGATGAACATTTAAGTCATTTTCGTCCTCCCTAGACTTATTCTTGTCCAATTAGGGTTTTTAACCATTCTTGTGCATGCAATAAGTTCATTTGTGTTGTTGGATGAACATTTAGGTCATTTTCGTCCTCCCTAGACTTATTCTTGTCCAATTAGGGTTTTTAACCAATCTTGTGCATGCAATAAGT
>NW_027334354.1:3015-3420 GCF_000331145.2 Cicer arietinum
TCGATTAGTGTTTTTAACCAATCTTGTGCATCCAATAGGTGTGTTTATGTCATTGGATGAACATTTAGGTCATTTTCGTCCTCCCTAGGCTTATTCTAGTTCGATTAGTGTTTTTAACCAATCTTGTGCATCCAATAGGTGTGTTTATGTCATTGGATGAACATTTAGGTCATTTTCGTCCTTCATAGACTTAATTTTGTCCAATTAAGGTTTTTAACCAATCTTTTGCGTGCAATAAGTTCATTTGTGTCATTGGTTGAACATGTAGGTCGTTTTCGTCCTCCCTAGGCTTATTCTTGTCCAATTAGGGTTTTTAACCAATCTTGTGCATCCAATATGTGTGTTTGTATCATTAGATTAACATTTAGGTCATTTTCGTCCTCCCTGGACTTATTCTTGTCCAAT
>NW_027334355.1:0-2445 GCF_000331145.2 Cicer arietinum
AAGGTTTTTAACAAATCTTGTGCATCCAATAGGTGTGTTTGTGTCATTGGGTAAACATTTAGGTCTTTTTTGTCTTCCCTTCGCTTATTCGTATCCAATTAGGGGTTTTAACCAATCTTGTGCATCCAATAGGTGTCGTTTGTGTCATTGGATGAACATTTAGGTCATTTTCGTCTTCCTTTGGCTTATTCTTGTCCAATTAGGATTTTTAACAAATCTTGTGCATCCAATAGGTGCGTTTGTGTCATTAGAGGAACATCTAGGTCATTTTTGTCCTCCCTAGGCTTATTCTTGTCCACTTAGCGTTTTTAACCAATCTTGTGCATCCAATAGGTATGTTTGTGTCATTGGATGATCATTTAGGTCATTTTCGTCCTCCCTTGGCTTATTCTTGTCCAACTATGGTTTTTAACCAATCTTGTGCATCCAATAAGTTCATTTGTGTCATTGGATGAACTATTAGGCCATTTTCGTTCTTCCTTTGCTTATTCTTGTCCAATTAGGGTTTTTAACCAATCTTCTGCATCTAATAAGTTCATTTGTGTTATAGGATGAACATTTAGGTCATTTTCCTCCTCCCTAAGTTTATCCTAGTCAAATTAGGGTTTTTAACCAATCTTGTGCATCCAATAGGTGTGTTTGTGTCATTGGATGAAGATTTATGTCATTTTCGTAATCCGTAGGCTTATTCTTGTCCAATTAGGGTTTTTAACAAATCTTTTGCATCCAATTGGTGTGTTTGTGTCATTGGATGAACATTTAGGTCATTTTCGTCCTTCCTTGGCTTATTCTTGTCCAACTAGGGTTTTTAACCAATCTTGTGCATCCAATGAGTTCATTTGTGTCATTGGATGAACATTTAGGCCATTTTCGTCCTTCCTTTGCTTATTCTTGTCCAATTAGGGTTTTTAACCAATCTTCTGCATCTAATAAGTTCATTTGTGTTATAGGATGAATGTTTAGGTCATTTTCGACCTCCATAGGTTTATCCTAGTCAAGTTAGGGATTTTAACCAATCTTGTGCATCCAATAGGTGTGTTTGTGTCATTGGATGAACATTTTGGTCATTTTCGTCCTTCCTTGACTTATTCTTGTCCAATTAGGGTTTTTAACCAATCTTCTGCATCTAATAAGTTCATTTGTATTATAGGATGAACATTTAGGTCATTTTCGACCTCCATAGGTTTATCCTAGTCAAGTTAGGGATTTTAACCAATCTTGTGCATCCAATAGGTGTGTTTGTGTCATTGGATGAACATTTAAGTCATTTTCATCCTCCCTAGGTTTATCCTAGTCAAGTTAGGGATTTTAACCAATCTTGTGCATCCAATAGGTGTGTTTGTGTCATTGGATGAACATTTAGGTCGTTTTCGTCCTCCCTCTGCTTATTCTTGTCCACTTAGGGTGTTTAACCAAACTTTTGCATCCAATAGGTATGTTTGTGTCATTGGATTATTATTTAGGTCATTTTCGTCATCCCTAAGTTTATCCTAGTCAAATTAGGGTTTTTAACCGATCTTGTGCATCCAATAGGTATGTTTGTGTCATTGGATGAACAATTAGGTCATTTTCGTCCTCCCTAGGCTTATTCTTGTCCAATTAGGGTTTTTAATTAATCTTGTGCATCCAATGGGTATGTTTGTGTCATTGGATGAACAATTAGGTCATTTTCGTCCTCCCTAGGCTTATTCTTGTCCAATTAGGGTTTTTAATTAATCTTGTGCATCCAATGGGTATGTTTGTGTCATTGGATGAACAATTAGGTCATTTTCGTCCTCCCTAGGCTTATTCTTGTCCAATTAGGGTTTTTAATTAATCTTGTGCATCCAATGGGTATGTTTGTGTCATTGGATGAACAATTAGGTCATTTTCGTCCTCCCTAGGCTTATTCTTGTCCAATTAGGGTTTTTAATTAATCTTGTGCATCCAATGGGTATGTTTGTGTCATTGGATGAACAATTAGGTCATTTTCGTCCTCCCTAGGCTTATTCTTGTCCAATTAGGGTTTTTAATTAATCTTGTGCATCCAATGGGTATGTTTGTGTCATTGGATGAACAATTAGGTCATTTTCGTCCTCCCTAGGCTTATTCTTGTCCAATTAGGGTTTTTAATTAATCTTGTGCATCCAATGGGTATGTTTGTGTCATTGGATGAACAATTAGGTCATTTTCGTCCTCCCTAGGCTTATTCTTGTCCAATTAGGGTTTTTAATTAATCTTGTGCATCCAATGGGTATGTTTGTGTCATTGGATGAACAATTAGGTCATTTTCGTCCTCCCTAGGCTTATTCTTGTCCAATTAGGGTTTTTAACCAATCTTGTGCATCCAATAGGTATGTTTGTGTCATTGGATGATCATTTAGGTCTTTTTCGTCCTCCATTGGCTTATTGTTGTCCAATTAGGGTTTTTAACCAATCATGTGCATCCAATAAGTTCATTTGTGT
>NW_027334356.1:0-1440 GCF_000331145.2 Cicer arietinum
TCAACCGCACATAAAAGTATTACACTAATTGGGTACATGTGTATACACGTAAAATTGTATAAAATATTTTTTTTTAATAAATATATATATTACACTAAAATACTATTATTTTTAAAAAATAGATCAAAGAGTAAAATATAATATTTATTATTTATATCGCTCATGTAATCTAATACTTATAAAACTAGCACATCATATAAATCACCTATATAATGAAAAATTAATCACAAAGTTTATTAACATATATTTTATAATAATTTTAACATCAAATTAATTATTTAAAATCCTATTTAATTAATAAAATAGTTTATCATAAAATTTAGGGTGTTACACTATAACCCTTTATAGGTCCTTCTAGACTATAGATTGATCCAACATGAAAATATCCTAAACTATAGTACAATTTAATAGTGATGCCAAAATATCTCAATTTTGAGTGTGATTTTAAAGTGATATTTGTGCATTAACTTTTACCCTATGATGCTTTCAATTTATGCATGAATATATTGTCTTTTCATTGGTGCATTATTTTCACAAAGATTTTGTCATTGTTGAATACTCTAATTGCTCGTTTGGAATCCTTCCCCGATATAACTTGAAGGACTAAAAAATGAAAGTTTGGTAACAGTAAATGACCACAAAGATGATGCATAATTTTCCTCATAAAGACGTTTAGTAATTATTCTAATTTTAGGAAGGGTTACTTGTAACTACTAATGACGAACTTGAAAGCTCATCAAGTAATTTAACTAATTGTTATTTACTGCGATTACTTATTCTATAAGCAGCGACGTCAAGAAAAAAATTGTTCCTTTGTTGCACATTCGTTAAAAGTTTCATATTGTTAATTTATACAATTGATGTAGAGAATTAAGAATTACATAAATATAAGTGAATAGCTGATAAATTGAAAGTAAAATAGAAGAACTTTGAAGCAGAGAAGGTTAGGGTTTACTACAATGGGGTAGAGATAAAGATTACATTGAGGAATTTCTTATTTTCTTCAAAAAGTTTATAACATAACATGGAACCCCAACTAAAATATATTTAGGGTGTGTTAGGATTTATTTTCATTTTGAGAATGATTAAACAAATAAATTTCTATTTCCACTCTGAAATTTCAATTTTAGGTCTGACATGTTATGTGTTTGTTGAAAGGGCTATGTCAAACTTAGTTTGATGACATGTTATGTGCTTGTTGAAAGTGTTATGTCAAAGTTGGTTTGATGAAATACATGTTGTGGTGATTTTGAGTTGCGTGTTTCTTTTCTCGATTATAATACACAATACTAATTTCACACACATATATATATATATATATACTCTTCAATAATAACCAAAATTAAGAAAAATCATCTCTCCGTCTTATGCAGAGGGTTTATGTTTTTTAGATAGGGAAAAGGGAAGATGAGTTCCTTAGTCTAATATATGTCCCCAGAG
>NW_027334357.1:0-2177 GCF_000331145.2 Cicer arietinum
CCCAAGATTGGTTAAAAACCCTAATTAGACAAGAATAAGCCTAGGGAGGACGAAAATGACCTACATGTTCATTCAGTGACACAAATTAGCTTATTGGATACACAAGATTGGTTAAAAACCCTAATTGGACAAGAAAAAGCCTAGGGAGGATGAAAATGACCTAAATGTAAATCCAATGACACAAATGAACTTACTAGATGCACAAGATTGGTTAAAAACCCTAATTGGACAAGAATAAGCATAGGGAGGACGAAAATGTCCTAAATGTTAATCCAATGACGCAAATGAACTTATAGGAAGCACAAGATTGGTTATAAACCCTAATTAGACAAGAATAAGCCTAAAGAGGACGAAAATTACCCAAATGTTAATCCAATGACACAAATGAACTTATTAGAAGCACAAGTTTTGTTAAAAACCCTAATTGAACAAGAATAAGCCTACAGAGGACGAAAATGACATAAATGGTCATCAAATGACACAAACACACGTATTGGATGCACAAGATTGGTTAAAAACCTTAACTGGACAAGAATAGGCCAAGGGAGGACGAAAATGACCTAAATATTAATCCAATGACACAAACATACCTATTGGATGCACAACATTAGTTAAAAACCCTAATTGAACAAGAATAAGCCTAGGGAGGACAAAAATGACCTAAATGTTAATCCAATGACACAAATGAACTTATTGGATGCACAAGATTGGTTAAAAACCCTAATTAGACAAGAATAAGCATAGGGAGGACGAAAATGACATAAATGTTCATCCAATGACACAAACACACCTATTGGATGCATCAGATTGGTTAAAAACCCTAATTAGACAAGAATAAGCCTAGAGAGAACGATAATGTCCTAAATGTTCATTCAATGATACAATATAACTTATTGTATGCACAAGATTGGTTAAAAACCCTAATTAGACAAGAATAAGCCTAGGGATGACGAAAATGATCTAAACGTTAATCCAATGACACAAATGAACTTATTGGATGCACAAGATTGGTTAAAAACCCTAATTAGACAAGAATAAGCCTAGGGATGACGAAAATGATCTAAACGTTAATCCAATGACACAAATGAACTTATTGGATGCACAAGATTGGTTAAAAACCCTAATTGGACAAGAATAAGCCCAGGGAGGACGAAAATGTCCTAAATGTTAATCTAATGACACAAATGAACTTACTGGATGCACAAGATTGGTTAAAAACCGTAATTGGACAAGAATCAGCCTATGGAGGACGAAAATGTCCTAAATGTTAATCCAATGACACAAACGAACTTATTGGATGCACAAGATAGGTTAAAAACCCTAATAGGACAAGAATAAGCCTAGCGAGGACGAAAATGACCAAAATGTTAATCCAATGACACAAATGAACTTATTGGAAGCACAAGATTGGTTAAAAACCATAATTGGACAAGAATAAGCCTAGGGAGGACGAAAATGACCTAAATGTTAATCCAATGACACAAATGAACTTATTGGAAGCACAAGATTGGTTAAAAACCATAATTGGACAAGAATAAGCCTAGGGAGGACGAAAATGACCTAAATGTTAATCCAATGACACAAATGAACTTATTGGAAGCACAAGATTGGTTAAAAACCATAATTGGACAAGAATAAGCCTAGGGAGGACGAAAATGACCTAAATGTTAATCCAATGACACAAATGAACTTATTGGAAGCACAAGATTGGTTAAAAACCATAATTGGACAAGAATAAGCCTAGGGAGGACGAAAATGACCTAAATGTTAATCCAATGACACAAATGAACTTATTGGATGCACAAGATTGGTTAAAAACCCTAATTAGACAAGAATAAGCATAGGGAGGACGAAATTGACTAAAATGTAAATCCAATGACACAAATGAACTTATTGGATGCACAATATTGGTTAAAAACCCTAATTGAACAAGAATAAGCCTAGGGAGGACAAAAATGACCTAAATGTTAAACCAATGACACGAATGAACTTATTGGATGCACAAGAATGGTTAAAAACCCTAATTGGACAAGTATAAGCCTAGGGAGGAAGAAAATGTCCTAAATGTTAATCCAATGACAGAAATGAACTTATTGGATGCACAAGATTGGTTAAAAACCCTAATAGGACAAGAATAAGCCTAGCGAGGACGAAAATGACCAAAATGTTAATCCAAT
>NW_027334357.1:3121-3973 GCF_000331145.2 Cicer arietinum
GAGGACGAAAATGACTTAAATGTTAATCCAATGACACAAATGAACTTATTGGAAGCACAAGATTGGTTAAAAACCCTGATTAGACAAGAATAAGCTTAGCGAGGACGAAAAGGTCCTAAATGTTCATTCAATGACACAATATAACTTATTGTATGCACAAGTTTGGTTAAAAACCCTAATTAGACAAGAATAAGCTTAGCGAGGACGAAAAGGTCCTAAATGTTCATTCAATGACACAATATAACTTATTATATGCACAAGTTTGGTTAAAAACCCTAATTAGACAAGAATAAGCTTAGCGAGGACGAAAAGGTCCTAAATGTTCATTCAATGACACAATATAACTTATTAGATGCACAAGTTTGGTTAAAAACCCTAATTGGACAAGAATAAGCCTAGCGAGGACGAAAATGACCAAAATGTTAATCCAATGACACAAATGAACTTATTGGATGCACTAGATTGGTTTAAAACCCCAAATGGACAAGAATAAGGCTAATGAGGACGACAATGACCAAAATCTTAATGCAATGACACAAATGATCTTATTGGATGAACAAAATTGGTTAAAAACCCTAATTGGACAAGAATAAGACTAAGGAGGACGAAAATATCCTAAATGTTAATCCAATGACACAAATGAACTTATTGGAAGCACAAGATTGGTTAAAAAACTTAATTGGACAAGAATAAGCCTAGCAAGGACGAAAAAGACCAAAATGTTAATCCAATGACACAAATGAACTTATTGGATGCACAAGATTGGTTAAAAACCATAATTGGACAAGAGTAAGCCTAGGGAGGACGAAAATGACCTAAATGTTCATCCAATGACACAATATAACTTATTGT
>NW_027334357.1:4648-5465 GCF_000331145.2 Cicer arietinum
AATGGATGTACAAGATTGGTTTAAAATCCTAATTTGACTAGAATAAACCTAGGGAGGACGAAAAAAACCTAAATGTTCATCCAATGACACAAACTCACCTATTGGATGCACAAGATTGGTTAAAAACCCTAATTGGAAAATAATAAGCCTAAGGAGGACGAAAATTACCTAAATGTTCATCCAATGACACAAATGAACTTATTGCATACACAAGATTGTTTAAAAACCCTAAATGGAGAAGAGTAAGCCTAGGGAGGACGAAAATGACCTAATTGTTCACTCAATGACACAAACGAACTTATTGGATGCACAAGATTGTTTAAAAACCCTGATAGGACAACAATAAGCCTACAGGGGAAGAAAATGACCTAATGTTAATCCAATGACACAAATGAACTTATTGGATGCACAAGATTGGTTTAAAACCCCAATTGGACAAGAATAAGCCTAATGAGGACGACAATGACCAAAATCTTAATGCAATGATACAAATGATCTTATTGGATGCACAAAATTGGTTAAAAACCCTAATTGGACAAGAATAAGACTAAGGAGGACGAAAATATCCTAAATGTTAATCCAATGACAGAAATGAACTTATTGGAAGCACAAGATTGGTTAAAAAACTTAATTGGACAAGAATAAGACTAAGGAGGACGAAAATGACCTAAATGTTAATCCAATGACAGAAATGAACTTATAGGATGCACAAGATTGGTTAAAAACTCAAATTGGACAAGAATAAGCCTAGGGAGGACGAAAATGACCTAAATGTTAATCCAATGACACAAATGAACTTATTGGATGCACAAGATTG
>NW_027334357.1:6342-9437 GCF_000331145.2 Cicer arietinum
TAATTGGATGCACAAGATTGGTTAAAAACCCTAATTGGACAAGAATAAGCCTAGGGAGGACAAAAATGCCCCAAATGTTAATCCAATGACAAAATGAACTTATTAGAAGCACAAGATTGGTTAAAAACCCTAATTAGACAAGAATATGCCTAGCAAGGACGAAAATGACTTAAATGTTAATCCAATGACACAAATGAACTTATTGGAAGCACAAGATTGGCTAAAAACCCTAATTGGACAACAATAAGCTTAGGGAGGACGAAAATAACATAAATGTTCATCCAATGACACAAACTGACCTAGTGGATGCACAAGATTGGTTAAAAACCCTAATTAGACAAGAATAAGCCTAGAGGGAACGAAAATGTCCTAAATGTTTATTCAATGACACAATATAACCTATTGTATGCACAAGATTCGTTAAAAACCCTAATTAGACAAGAATAAGCCTAGGGATGACGAAAATGACCTAAACGTTAATCCAATGACACAAATGAACTTATTGGATGCACAAGATTGGTTTAAAACCCCAATCGGACAAGAATAAGCCTAATGAGGACGACGATGACCAAAATCTTAATGCAATGACAGAAATGAACTTATTGGATGCACAAGATTGGTAAAAAACCCTAATTGGACAAGATTAAGCCTGAGGAGGACGAAAATATCCTAAATGTTAAACCAATGACACAAATGAACTTATTGGAAGCACAAGATTGGTTAAAAAACCTAATTGTACAAGAATAAGCCTAGGGAGGACGAAAATGACCTAAATGTTCATCCAATGACACAAATGAACTTATTGGATGCACAAGATTGGTTAAAAACCCTTATTGGAAAAGAATTAGCATAGGGAGGACGAAAATGACCTAAATGTTCATCCAATGACACAAATGAACTTATTGGATGCACAAGATTGGTTAAAAACCCTTATTGGAAAAGAATTAGCATAGGGAGGACGAAAATGACCTAAATGTTCATCCAATGACACAAACACACCTATTGGATGCCCAAGATTGGTTAAAAACCTTAATTAGACAAGAATAAGCCTAGGGAGGACGAAAATGACCTAAATGTTCATTCAGTGACACAAATTACCTTATTGGATACACAAGATTGGTTAAAAACCCTAATTGGACATGAAAAAGCCTAAGGAGGATGAAAATGACCTAAATGTAAATCCAATGACACAAATGAACTTATTGTATGCACAAGATTGGTTAAAAACCTTAATTAGACAAGAATAAGCCTAGGGAGGACGAAAATGACCTAAATGTTCATCCAATGACACAAATGAACTTATTGTATGCACAAGATTGGTTAAAAACCTTAATTAGACAAGAATAAGCCTAGGGAGGACAAAAATGACCTAAATGTTAATCCAATGACGCAAATGAACTTATTGGAAGCACAAGATTGGTTATAAACCCTAATTAGACAAGAATAAGCCTAAAGAGGACGAAAATTACCCAAATGTTAATCCAATGACACAAATGAACTTATCAGATGCACAAGTTTTTTTAAAAACCCTAATTGGACAAGAATAAGCCTACAGAGGACGAAAATCACATAAATGGTCATCAAATGACACAAACACACCTATTGGATGCACAAGATTGGTTAAAAACCTTAACTGGACAAGAATAGGCCAAGGGAGGACGAAAATGACCTAAATATTAATCCAACGACACAAACGTACCTATTGGATGCACAACATTAGTTAAAAATACTAATTTAACAAGAATAAGCCTAGGGAGGACAAAAATGACCTAAATGTTAATCCAATGACACGAATGAACTTATTGGATGCACAAGATTGGTTAAAAACCCTTATTAGACAAGAATAAGCATAGGGAGGACGAAATTGACTTAAATGTTAATCCAATGACACAAATGAACTTATTGGATGCACAAGATTGGTTAAAAACCTTAATTGGACAAGAATAAGCCTAGGGAGGTCCAAATTGTCCTTAATGTTAATCCAATGACACAAATGAACTTATTGGAAGCACAAGATTGGTTAAAAACCCTAATTAGACAAGAATAAGCCTAGAGAGAACGAAAATGTCCTAAATGTTCATTCAATGACACAATATAACTTATTGTATGCACAAGATTGGTTAAAAACCCTAATTAGACAAGAATAAGCCTAGGGATGACGAAAATGATCTAAACGTTAATCCAATGACACAAATGAACTTATTGGAAGCACAAGATTGGTTAAAAACCCTAATTAGACAAGTATAAGCCTAGCGAGGACGAAAATGACTGAAATGTGAATCCAATGACACAAATTAACTTATTGGAAGCACAAGATTGGTTAAAAACACTAATTGGACAAACATAAGCCTATGGAGGACGAAAATGACATAAATGTTCATACAATGACACAAACACACCTATTGGATGCACCAGATTGGTTAAAAACCCTAATTAGACAAGAATAAGCCTAGAGAGAACGAAAATGTCCTAAATGTTCATTCAATGACACAATATAACTTATTGTATGCACAAGATTGGTTAAAACCCCTAATTAGACAAGAATAAGCCTAGGGATGACGAAAATGATCTAAACGTTAATCCAATGACACAAATGAACTTATTGGATGCACAAGATTGGTTAAAAACCCCAATTGGACAAGAATAAGCCTAATGAGGACGACAATGACCAAAATGTTAATCCAATGACACAAATGAACTTGTTGGATGCACAAGATTGGTTAAAAACCCTAATTGGACAAGAATAAGCCCAGGGAGGACGAAAATGTCCTAAATGTTAATCCAATGACACAAATGAACTTATTGGAAGCACAAGATTGGTTAAAAACCATAATTGGACAAGAATAAGCCTAGCGAGGAGGAAAATAACAAAAATGGTAATCCAATGACACAAACGAACTTATTGGATGCACAAGATTGGTTAAAAACCCTAATTGGACAAGAATAAGCCTAGGGAGGACGAAAATGACCAAAATGTTAATCCAATGACACAAATGAACTTACTGGATGCACAAGATTGGTTAAAAACCCTAATTGGACAAGAATAAGCCTATGGAGGACGAAAATGTCCTAAATGTTAATCCAATGACACAAAC
>NW_027334357.1:9692-11266 GCF_000331145.2 Cicer arietinum
CCTAGAGAGAACGAAAATGTCCTAAATGTTCATTCAATGACACAATATAACTTTTTTTATGCACAAGATTGGTTAAAAACCCTAATTAGACAAGAATAAGCCTAGGGATGACGAAAATGACCTAAACGTTAATCCAATGACCTAAATGAACTTATTGGATGCACAAGATTGGTTAAAAACCCTAATTGGACAAGTATAAGCCTAGGGAGGACGAAAATGTCCTAAATGTTAATCCAATGACACAAATGAACTTATTGGAATCACAAGATAGGTTAAAAACCCTAATTGGACAATAATAAGCCTAGGGAGGACAAAAATGACCTAAATGTTCATCCAATGACACAAACATACCTATAGGATGCACAAGATTGGTTAAAAACCCTAATTGGACAAGTATAAGCCTAGGGAGGACGAAAATGTCCTAAATGTTAATCCAATGACACAAATGAACTTATTGGAATCACAAGATAGGTTAAAAACCCTAATTGGACAATAATAAGCCTAGGGAGGACAAAAATGACCTAAATGTTCATCCAATGACACAAACATACCTATAGGATGCACAAGATTGGTTAAAAACCCTAATTGGACAAGTATAAGCCTAGGGAGGACGAAAATGTCCTAAATGTTAATCCAATGACACAAATGAACTTATTGGAATCACAAGATAGGTTAAAAACCCTAATTGGACAATAATAAGCCTAGGGAGGACAAAAATGACCTAAATGTTCATCCAATGACACAAAAACACCTATTGGAAGCACAACAAATGTTAAAAACCCTAATTAGACAAGAATAAGCCTGGCGAGGACGAAAATGACTTAAATGTTAATCCAATGACACAAATGAACTTATTGGAAGCACAAGATTGGTTAAAAACCCTGATTAGACAAGAATAAGCCTAGCGAGGACGAAAATGTCCAAATGTTCATTCAATGACACAATATAACTTATTGTATGCACAAGTTTGGTTAAAAACCCTAATTGGACAAGAATAAGCCTAAGGAGGACGAAAATTTCCTAAATGTTCATCCAATGACACAAACACACCTATTGGATGCACAAGATTGGTTAAAAACCCTAATTGGACAAGAATAAGCCTAAGGAGGACGAAAATTTCCTAAATGTTCATCCAATGACACAAACACACCTATTGGATGCACAAGATTGGTTAAAAACCCTAATTGGACAAGAATAAGCCTAAGGAGGACGAAAATTTCCTAAATGTTAATCCAATGACACAAATTAACTTATTGGAAGCACCAGATTGGTTAAAAAACTTAATTGGACAAGAATAAGCCTAGCGAGGACGAAAATGACCAAAATGTAATTCCAATGACACAAATGAACTTATTGGATGCACAAGATTGGTTAAAAACCCTAATTGGACAAGAGTAAGCCTAGGGAGGACGAAAATGACCTAAATGTTCATCCAATGACACAAAAACGCCTATTGGATGCACAAGATTTTTTAAAAACCCAAATTGGACAAGAATAAGCCTAGCGAGGAGGAAAATGACCTAAATGTTAATCCAATGACAGAAATGAACTTATTGGATGCACAAGATTGGTTA
>NW_027334358.1:0-239 GCF_000331145.2 Cicer arietinum
CATTGGATTATCATTTAGGTCATTTTCGTCCTCCCGAGGCTTATTCTTGTCCAATTAGGGTTTATAAACAATCTTGTGAATCCAATAGGTGTGTTTGTATCATTGGATGAACATTTAAGTCATTTTCGTCCTCCCTATGTTTATTCTAGTCCAATTAAGGTTTTTAACCAATCTTGTGCATCCAATAGATATGTTTGTGTCATTGGATGAACATTTAGGTCATTTTCGTCCTATGTAGG
>NW_027334358.1:881-1405 GCF_000331145.2 Cicer arietinum
AAGAAATAGAAAAGAAAGGAAAGGAAGGAAAAAGAAAGAAATAGAAAAGAAAGGAAATGAAGGAAAAAAGAAAGAAATAGAAAGGAATGAAAAAGGAAGAAAGGAAAACTGAAAGAAAATAGAAACATTTTCCTTCTTCTTCCTCTGCCTCGCGCTCACCCTCCATCTCCATTTTTCTTCTTCTTGGTTTTGCTTTCTTTTTCTTTCTTTGGCTTCAAGAATAGAAACCCAAGGCTAGTGGGTGAGAAAGATCAAGTTCTCAGCTCCTTCCTCCTTCTCGGATTCGGAAACGGAGTTAAGGATTTCAAAACCGTCAAACACAAACCTCCACGTTTCATCTAGATCCAAGCTTCGTTTCGCAAAGAGATAGAAGGGAAAGTTGCTCACTACCACGCTACGGTGCTAGGGAACCAACTTTCGAGGCGACGTTGCGAACATAGATTTTACCGGATTTACTCGCAGTACCGTGTTCGCACGTTAAAGCTAACATTAAGGTAAGGGCTCCTTCCAAACTTTTAGTTTGC
>NW_027334359.1:0-1475 GCF_000331145.2 Cicer arietinum
TAAAAACCTTAATTGGACAAGAATAAGCTTAGGGAGGACTAAAATGACCTAAATGTTCATCCACTAACACTAATTGGACAAGAATAAGCCTAGGGAGGACGAAAATGACCTAAATGTTCGTCTAATTACACAAATGAACTTATTGGATGCACAAGATTGGTTAAAAACCTTAATTGGACAAGAATAAGCCTAGGGAGGACGAAAATGACCTAAATGTTCGTCTAATTACACAAATGAACTTATTGGATGCACAAGATTGGTTAAAAACCTTAATTGGACAAGAATAAGCCTAGGGAGGACGAAAATGACCTAAATGTTCGTCTAATTACACAAATGAACTTATTGGATGCAAAAGATTAATAAAAAACCCAAATTGGACAAGAATAAGCCAAGGGAGGACGAAAATGACCTAAATGTTCAGCCAATTACACAAATGAACTTATTGGATGCACAAGATAGGTTAAAAACCCTAATTGGACAAGAATAAGCTTAGGGAGGACTAAAATGACCTAAATGTTCATCCAATTACACAAATGAACTTATTGGATGCATAAGATTAGTTAAAAACCCTAATTGGACAAGAATAAGCCTAAAGAGAGGACGAAAATGTCCTAAATGTTCATCCAATTACACAAATAAACTTATTGGAAGCACAAGATTGGTTAAAAACCCTAATTGGACAAGAATAAGCCTAGGGAGGACGAAAATGACCTAAATGTTCATCCAATGACACAAATGAACTTATGGGATGCACAAGATTGGTTAAAAACCCTAATTGGAGAAGAATAAGCTTAGGGAGGACGAAAATATCCGAAATGTTAATCCAATTACACAAATGAACTTATTGGATGCACATGATTGGTTAAAAACACTAATTGGACAAGAATAAGCCTAGGGAGGACGGAAATGACCTAAATGTTCATCCAATGAAGCAAATGACCTTATTGGATGCACAAGATTAGTTAAAACCCTAATTGGACAAGAATAAGCCAAGGGAGCACGAAAATGAACTAAATGTTCATCCAATGACACAAATGAACTTATGGGATGCACCAGATTGGTTAAAAACTGTAATTGGACATGAATAAGCCTAGGGAGGACGAAAATGACCTAAATGTTCATCCAATTACACAAATGAACTTATTGGATGCACAAGATTGGTTAAAAACCCTAATTGGACAAGAATAAGCCAAGGGAGGACGAAAATGACCTAAATGTTCATCCAATTACACAAATGAACTTATTGGATGCACAAGATTGGTTAAAAACCCTAATTGGACAAGAATAATATTAGGGAGGACTAAAATTACCTAAATGTTCATCCAATGACACTAATTGGATAAGAATAAGCCTAGGGAGGACGAAAATAACCTAAATGTTCGTCAAATTACACAAATGAACTTATTCGATGAACAAGATTAGTTAAAAACCCTAATTGGACAAGAATAAGCCTAGGGAAGACGAAAATGACCTAA
>NW_027334360.1:0-2340 GCF_000331145.2 Cicer arietinum
TGTGTCATTGGATGAACATTTAGGTCATTTTCGTCCTTCCTTGGCTTATTCTTGTCAAATTATATTTTTTAACCAATCTTCTGCATACAATAGGTGTGTTTTTCTAATTGGATGAACATTTAGGTCATTTTCGTCCTCCCTTGGCTTATTCTTGTCCAATTAGGGTTTTTAACCAATCTTGTGCATCGATTAAGTTCATTTGTGTCATTGGTTGATCATTTAGGTCATTTTCGTCCTCCCTAGGTTTATTCTAGTCCAATTAGGGTTATTAACCAATCTTGTGCATACAATAGATGTGTTTGTGTCATTGGATGAACATTTAGGTCATTTTCGTCCTTCCTTGGCTTATTCTTGTCAAATTATATTTTTTAACCAATCTTCTGCATACAATAGGTGTGTTTTTCTAATTGGATGAACATTTAGGTCATTTTCGTCCTCCCTTGGCTTATTCTTGTCCAATTAGGGTTTTTAACCAATCTTGTGCATCGATTAAGTTCATTTGTGTCATTGGTTGATCATTTAGGTCATTTTCGTCCTCCCTAGGTTTATTTTAGTCCAATTAGGGTTATTAACCAATCTTGTGCATACAATAGATGTGTTTGTGTCAATGGATGAACATTTAGGTCATTTTTGTCCTCTTTAGGTTTATTCTTGTCCGACTTGGGTTTCTAACCATTCTTGTGCATCCAATAGGTGTGTTTGTGTCATTGGATGAACATTTAGGTCATTTACGTCCTCCCTAGGCTTATTCCTGTCCAATTAGGGTTTTTAACCAATCTTGTGAATCCAATAAGTTCATTTGTGTCATTGGTTGATCATTTAGGTCATTTTGGTCCTCCCTAGGTTTATCCTAGTCCAATTAGGGTTTTTAACCAATCTTGTGAATCCAATAAGTTCATTTGTGTCATTGGTTGATCATTTAGGTCATTTTGGTCCTCCCTAGGTTTATCCTAGTCCAATTAGGGTTTTTAACCAATCTTGTGAATCCAATAAGTTCATTTGTGTCATTGGTTGATCATTTAGGTCATTTTGGTCCTCCCTAGGTTTATCCTAGTCCAATTAGGGTTTTTAACCAATCTTGTGAATCCAATAAGTTCATTTGTGTCATTGGTTGATCATTTAGGTCATTTTGGTCCTCCCTAGGTTTATCCTAGTCCAATTAGGGTTTTTAACCAATCTTGTGCATACAATAGGTGTGTTTGTGTCATTGGATGAAAATTTAGGTCATTTTCGTCCTCCCTTGACTTATTCTTGTCCAATTAGGGTTTTTAACCAATCTTGTGCATACAATAGGTGTGTTTGTGTCATTGGATGAAAATTTAGGTCATTTTCGTCCTCCCTGGACTTATTCTTGTCCAATTAGGGTTTTTAACCAATCTTGTGCATACAATAGGTGTGTTTGTGTCATTGGATGAAAATTTAGGTCATTTTCGTCCTCCCTGGACTTATTCTTGTCCAATTAGGGTTTTTAACCAATCTTGTGCATACAATAGGTGTGTTTGTGTCATTGGATCAACATTTAGGTCATTTTCATCCTACCTAGAATTATTCTTGTGCAACTAGGGTTTTTAACCAATCTTGTGCATCCAATAAGTTCATTTGTGTCATTGGATGAACATTTAGGTCATTTTCGTTCTCCCTAGGTTTATTCTACTCCAATTAGGGTTTTTAACCAATCTTGTGCATACAATAGGTGTGTTTGTGTCATTGGGTGAACATTTAGGTCATTTTCGTCCTTCCTAAACTTATTCTTGTGCAACTAGGGTTTTTAATCAAACTTGTGCATCCAATAGGCGTGTTTGTGTCATTGGATAAACATTTATGTCATTTTCGTCCTCCCTAGGTTTATTCTTGTCCAACTTGGGTTTCTAACCATTCTTGTGCATACAATAGGTGTGTTTGTATCATTGGATGAATATTTAGGTCATTTTCGTCCTCCCTAGGTTTATTCTTGTCCAACTTGGGTTTCTAACCATTCTTGTGCATACAATAGGTGTGTTTGTATCATTGGATGAATATTTAGGTCATTTTCGTCCTCCCTAGGTTTATTCTTGTCCAACTTGGGGTTTTAACCAATCTTGTCCGTCCAATAGGTGTGTTTGTGTCATTGGATGAATATTTAGGTCATTTTCGTCCTCCGTAGGTTTATTCATGTCCAACTTGGGTTTTTAACCAATCTTGTGCTTCCAATAGTTGTGTTTGGGTCATTGGATGAGCATTTAGGTAATTTTCGTCCTCCCTAGACTTATTCTTGTCGAACAAGGGTTTTTAACCAATCTTGTGCATCCAATAAGTTCATTTGTGTCTTTGGATGAACATTTAGGTCATTTTCGTCCTCCC
>NW_027334360.1:3586-4677 GCF_000331145.2 Cicer arietinum
ATTTAGGTCATTTTCGTCCTCCCTAGGTTTGTTCAAGTCCAATTAGGGTTTTTAACCAATTTTGTGCATCCAATAGGTGTGTTTGTGTCATTGGATGAACATTTAGGTCATTTTCGTCCTCCCTAGGTTTTTTCTTGTCCAACTTGGGTATCTAACCGTTCTTGTGCATACAATAGGTGTGTTTGTATCATTGGATGAATATTTAGGTCATTTTCGTCCTCCCTAGGTTTATTCTTGTCCAACTTGGGTTTCTAACCATTCGTGTGCATACAATAGGTGTGTTTGTATCATTGGATGAATATTTAGGTCATTTTCGTCCTCCCTAGACTTATTCTTATCCAACTAGGGTTTTTAACCAATCTTGTGCATACAATAGGTGTGTTTGTGTCATTGGATGAACATTTAGGTCATTTTCATCCTCCCTTGGCTTATTCTTGTCGAATTAGGGTTTTTAACCAATCTTGTGCATACAATAGGTGTGGTTGTGTCATTGGATAAACATTTAGGTCATTTTCGTCCTACCAAGACTTATTCTTGTCCAACTAGGTTTTTTAAGCAATCTTGTGCATCCAATAAGTTCATTAGTGTCATTGGATGAACATTTAGGTCATTTTCGTCCTCCCTATGTTTATTCTAGTCCAATTAAGGTTTTTAACCAATCTTGTGCATCCAATAGGTGTGTTTGTGTGAATGGATTAAAATTTAGGTTATTTTCGTCCTCCCTAGACTTATTCTTATCCAACTAGAGTTTTTAACCAATCTTGTGCATCCAATAGGTGTGTTTATGCCATTGGATGAAAATTTAGGTCATTCGTCTTCCCTAGGCTTATTCTTGTCCAATTAGGGTTTTTAACCAATGTTGGGCATGTAATAGGTGTGTTTGTGTAATTGGATGAACATTTAGGGCATTTTCGTCCTCCCTTGTCTTATTCTTGTCCTATTAGGGTTTTTAACCAATCTTGTGCATCCAATAAGTTCATTTGTGTCATTGGATGAACATTTAGGTCATTTTCGTCCTCCCTAGACTTATTCTTGTCCTATTTGGGGTTTTGACCAATCTTGTGCATCCAATAAGTTAATTTGTGTCATTG
>NW_027334360.1:5613-6348 GCF_000331145.2 Cicer arietinum
TTTGTGTAATTGGATGAACATTTAGGTCATTTTCGTCCTCCCTAGGCTTATTCTTGTCCAATTAGGGTTTTTAACCAATCTTGTGCATCCAATACGTTCATTTGTGTAATTGGATGAACATTTATGTCATTGTCGTCCTCCCTAGGCTTATTCTTGTCCAATTAGGGTTTTTAACCAATCTTGTGCATCAAATAAGTTCATTTGTGTAATTCCATGAACATTTAGGTCGTTTTCGTCCTCCCTAGGCTTATTCTTGTCCAATTAATGTTTTGAACCTGTCTTGTGCATCCAATAAGTTAATTTGTGTCATTGGAAGGACATTTAGGTCATTTTCGTCCTCCCTAGGCTTATTCTTGTCCAATTAGAGTTTTTAACCTGTCTTGTGCATCCAATAAGTTCATTTGTGTCATTGGATGAACATTTAGGTCATTTTCGTCCTCCCTAGGTTTATTCTAGTCCAATAAGGGTTTTTAACCAATCTTGTGCATACAATAGGTGTGTTTGTGTCAATGGATGAACATTTAGGTCATTTTTGTCCTCGTTAGGTTTATTCTTGTCCGACTTGGGTTTCTAACCAATCTTGTCCATCCAATAGGTGTGTTTGTGTCATTGGATGAACATTTAGGTCATTTTCGTCCTCCCTAGGCTTATTCTTGTCCAATTAGAGTTTTTAACCAATCTTGTGCATACAATAGGTGTGTTTGTGTCATTGGATGAAAATTTAGGTCATTTTCG
>NW_027334360.1:7047-7543 GCF_000331145.2 Cicer arietinum
TTTGTGTCATTGGATGAACATTTAGGTCATTTTCGTCCTCCCTTGGCTTATTCTTGTCCAATTAGGGTTTTTAACCAATCTTGAGCTTCCAATAAGTTCATTTGTGTCATTGGATGAACATTTAGGTCATTTTCGTCCTCCCTTTGCTTTTTCTAGTCCAATTAGGGTTTTTAACCAATCTTGTGCATCCAATAAGTTCATTTGTGTCATTGGTTGATCATTTAGGTCATTTTTGAACTCCCTAGGTTTATTCTAGTCCAATTAGGGTTTTTAACCAATCTTGTGTATACAATAGGTTTGTTTGTGTCAATCGATGAACATTTAGGTTATTTTTGTCCTCCCTAGGTTTATTCTTGTCCGACTTGGGTTTCTAACCAATCTTGTGCATCCAATAGGTTTGTTTGTGTCACTGGATGAACATTTAGGTCATTTACGTCCTCCCTAGGCCTATTCTTGTCCAATTAGGGTTTTTAACCAATCTTGTGCATACAATAGG
>NW_027334361.1:0-1335 GCF_000331145.2 Cicer arietinum
GGTGTGTTTGTGTCATTGGATGAACATTTAGGGCATTTTTGTCTTCCCTTGGCTTATTCTTGTTTAATTAGGGTTTTTAACCAATCTTGTGCATCCAATAAGTTCAGTTGTGTCATTGGAAGAACATTTAGGTCATTTTCATCCTCCTAGGTTTATTCTTGTCCAATTAGGGTTTTTAACCAATCTTGTGCATCCAGTAGGTGTGTTTGTGTCATTGGATGAACATTTAGGGCATTTTCGTCTTCCCTTGGCTTATTCTTGTCTAATTAGGGTATTTAACCAATCTTGTGCATCCAATAGGTGTGTTTGTGTCATGGGATGAACATTTAGGTGATTTTCGTCCTTCCTTGGCTCATTCTTGTCCAATTAGGGTTTGTCACCAATCTTGTGCATCCAATAAGTTCATTTGTTTCGTTGGATGAACATTTAGGTCATTTGCGTCCTCCTTAGGCTTATTCTCGTCCAATTAGGGTTTTTAACAAATCTTGTGCATCCAATAGGTGTGTTTGTGTCATTGGATGAACATCTAGGTCATTTTCGTCCTTCCTTGGCTCATTCTTGTCAAATTAGGATTTTTAACCAATCTTGTGCATCCAATAAGTTCATTTGTGTCATTGGATGAAAATTTAGGTCATTTTCATCCTCCATAGGTTTATTCTAATCCAATTACGGTTATTAACCAGTCTTGTGCATCCCATAGGTGTGTTCGTGTCATTGGACGAACATATAGGTCATTTTTGTCCTCCCTAGGTTTATTCTAGTCCAATTAGGGTTTTTAACCAATCTTGTGCATCCAATAGGTGTGTTTGTGTCATTGGATGAACATTTAGGGCATTTTCGTCTTCCCTTGGCTTATTCTTGCCCAATTAGGGTTTTTAACCAATCTTCATCCAATAGGTGGGTTTGTGTCATTGGATGAACATTTAGGTCATTTTTGTCCTCCCAAGGTTTATTCTAGTCCAATTAGGGTTTTTAACCTATCTTGTGCAACCAATAGGTGTGTTTGTGTCATTGGACGAACATTTAGGTAATTTTCGTCCTCCCCAGGTTTATTCTATCCAATTTGGGTTTTAAACCAATCTTGTGCATCCAATAGGTGGGTTTGTGTCATTGGATGAACATTTAGGTCATTTTTGTCCTCCCAAGGTTTATTCTAGTCCAATTAGGGTTTTTAACCTATCTTGTGCAACCAATAGGTGTGTTTGTGTCATTGGACGAACATTTAGGTAATTTTCGTCCTCCCCAGGTTTATTCTATCCAATTTGGGTTTTAAACCAATCTTGTGCATCCAATAGGTGGGTTTGTGTCATTGGATGAACATTTAGGTCATTTTTG
>NW_027334362.1:0-978 GCF_000331145.2 Cicer arietinum
TATCCAATGACACAAATGAACTTATTGCATGCACAAGATTGGATAAAAACCCTAATTAGACAAATATAAGTCTAGGAAGGACGAAAGTGACCTAAATGTTAATCCAATGACACTAATGAACTTATTGGATGCATAAGATTGGTTAAAAACCCTAATTGGACAAGAATAAGTCTAGGAAGGACGAAAGTGACCTAAATGTTAATCCAATGACACTAATGAACTTATTGGATGCATAAGATTGGTTAAAAACCCTAATTGGACAAGAATAAGTCTAGGAAGGACGAAAGTGACCTAAATGTTAATCCAATGACACTAATGAACTTATTGGATGCATAAGATTGGTTAAAAACCCTAATTGGACAAGAATAAGTCTAGGAAGGACGAAAGTGACCTAAATGTTAATCCAATGACACTAATGAACTTATTGGATGCATAAGATTGGTTAAAAACCCTAATTGGACAAGAATAAGTCTAGGAAGGACGAAAGTGACCTAAATGTTAATCCAATGACACTAATGAACTTATTGGATGCATAAGATTGGTTAAAAACCCTAATTGGACAAGAATAAGTCTAGGAAGGACGAAAGTGACCTAAATGTTCATCCTATGACACAAATGAACTTATTGCATGCACATGATTGGATAAAAACCCAAATTGGACAAGAATAAAGCTAGGGTTGACGAAAATGACCTAAATGTTAATCCAATGACACAAATGAACTTATTGCATTCATAAAATTGGTTAAAAACCATAATTGGACAAGACTAAACCTTGGGAGGACGAAAATTACCTAAATGTTCATCCAATTACACAAACAAACCTACTGGATGCACAAGATTGATTGAAAACCCTAATTGAACAAGAATAAGACTAGGGAGGACGAAAATGACCTAAATGTTAAATCAATGACACAAATGAACTTATTGGATGCACAAAATTGGTTAAAAACCCTAATTAGACAAGAATAAGTCTAGGAA
>NW_027334362.1:1078-1749 GCF_000331145.2 Cicer arietinum
GACACAAATGAACTTATTGCATGCACAAGATTTGATAAAAACCCTAATTAGACAAGAATAAGTCTAGGAAGGACGAAAATGACCTAAATGTTCATCCAATAACACAAACACACATACTGGATGCACAAGATTGGTTAAAAACCCTAGTTGGACCAGAATAAGACTAGGGAGGACGAAAATGACCTAAATGTTCATAAAATGACACAAACACACCTATTGGATTCACAAGATTGGTTAAAAACCCTAATTGGACAAGAATAAGCCTAGGGAAGACGAAAATGACCTAAATGTTTATCCAATGACACAAATGAACTTATTGCATGCACAAGATTAGTTAAAAACCCTAATTGGACAAGAATAAGCCTAGGGAAGACGAAAATGACCTAAATGTTTATCCAATGACACAAATGAACTTATTGCATGCACAAGATTAGTTAAAAACCCTAATTGGACAAGAATAAGCCTAGGGAAGACGAAAATGACCTAAATGTTTATCCAATGACACAAATGAACTTATTGCATGCACATGATTGGATAAAAACCCAAATTGGACAAGAATAAAGCTGGGGTTGACGAAAATGACCTAAATGTTAATCCAATGACACAAGTGAACTTATTGCATTCATAAGATTGGTTAAAAACTTTAATTGGACAAGAATAAGTCTAGGGAG
>NW_027334363.1:0-3266 GCF_000331145.2 Cicer arietinum
TCTCCCCCTTTTTGGCATAATTGACAATTCATATAATTGTAACTTGAGCATTTCAAAACAACATGCATAAGAGTATTATTACATTATTAAGTATCAGAGCAAAATCATCAGATTGTAAAAACAATGCAACAACAAGCATATTATCAAGTTATAATTTTTCTCCCCCTTTGTCAGTTAAGTCAAAAAGGCAGAAAACAATTCCTCCCCCTATGTTAAAGAACATAAGCATTGGGGTTGAAATCTTATAACATAGTGTACCAGAGCAATGAAATTCATAGCAATATATTAGAGCAATTACTAAGCATATCAGATTAAGCAACATGATATGCAACAGAGCAGTATGACAATATAAATTTGATAACCATGAATAAACTTGCTTATATATATATATCATTAAGAAAACAAAAAAAACAGCAAAAACAGCAAAACACCAAGACATCACAAATAAAGAACTTAAACCCCTAATCTCCTAAAGTGGGCTGCTGGTCCTCACTATCATCTAGGGGAGAGGTAGAGACCGCTGTATTACCCTCAGCTGGTGTCTCCTCACCGTGAGTCGCAGACCGATCTAGGGGATCTGGTTGTGGTTCTTCAGTTTCTTGTCGACCAATATCTGCTATGTCTTCGAATGATAGCTTGAGGCCTAGGTGTGCTTGAATTGCAGCAACATCCTGAACAACTAATTTCAGGGATGTTTGGATAGATGTTAAAGTAGCTTCCATCCTTGCATTGGACTCTAGCAGTTTGGCATTGTGTGCCATTTGAGCTGCCATAAATTCCATCAATTTTGTAACATATGCAGGAGGCTCAGCTGCAGATTCAGAGGCTTGTGGAGGAGTTGCCTCAACATTTGGCATTGGCCTAGTCCAAATGCCATTTACTTTCTTCAATTTCATCTGATTCACAATTGCTTCACCGAAGATGAGGGTTGTCTTAGCAGATTCTTCATTCACAAATGACACCTTGAAGTGTTTAAGTATCTTTGTGATCAGTTGTGGATACGGCAACATAATTTTACTTTGCGAAGCTTCTAACATGTGCCTTAGCACAATCCAGGTCCAACTCATCTGCAGCTCTTTGGATAATCCCCATAACAGTAGAATATCAAGCTTCTGAACCACCGCGTGATTTCCTGATCGCGGTACAAGTATCCTTGTTATTGTATACATAAGCATCCGTTGCTGTACTTTCATCTGACCAATTGGCAATGAGATGGTTTCAACAAAACCATCAACTATAATATCTTTCACTGTCGTGTGCCTGTCCAGCGATGCTTCCCATCCTTCGTCAGTTGCATCCGCATCAGAACTGCCGTCTAAGGATGTACCGTGAAATGGCAATCCTGTCAATTCAGCAAAATCTTCAAAAGACATTGATAACCTTTTACCTTTAATCTGAGTCTTGAATCCCTTATCAGTAAGCTTGAAGTTTGCCTAAAACTCCCTTATCAATTTTGGATAACTGTCCAAAGTAGATGAAAGAAAACCTTCAAGACCATGAAATCTCAAATGATCTTGGAATGTGAAGCCTTCTGTATCGAAGTAGGCAAAATCCAGGGTTCTGCCCTCATGGATTTTCCTTTTTAGAAATGCTGCTGGAATGGTGACTTCTGCATCCTTATCCTTGGGTGCAGGGGTTTTCTTAGGTAGGGGTGATGTAACTGGCTTCTTTTTCTTCTGAGAAATCTCTTTCATAGCATCAGCCAAGAGCTTCTCTGATGGTGGTTCCTTTCTTTTCTTAGATATCTCTTGATTAAGTGCAGGTTGCTTGCCCTTGTCCTTGGCAAGGATCTTATGCGTAGGAATTGAAATTCTTTTAGACACAATAGGTGGAGGTGTAGGAGTTCCACTTGTTGATGATGATGAAGGTGAAGGGGTATGGGCTTGGGTCTGTTTCACTCGAGCCATGGTTGCAAATAGAAGAGATGAGTGAAGATAGATTGTAGATTGAATGTAGATAACAATTGCAGAGACAGAGCAAAGAGATGAAGTAGAGAAAATAGAGAAATCTGGAGATAATCAGTGAAGAAATCGATTTAGAACTGTTCCTTTTTAAACCTTTGAACAAGTAAATCGATTGCTCAATCGACTATGTTACCGTTTCTGGAAATGACATTCAACGGCTTGCCAAAAATAGTCACGGCGGTATTATTTCTAATCGATGTCCAAATCGATGTCCAGAGTTACTTAATCGATTCCCAAATCGATTGTCTTAACGTTGAATACTGAACTAGTCGATTTCCCAATCGACGCTCGTGCACACTTCAATAAACATTTCTGAATTTTGAATCCTGGGCTAAAACAATCGATTCCCAAATCGATTATTTTAAACACAACAAAGAACAAATGTGAAATCGATTACCCAATCGATTTAAACAAAAAAACTTTCTGATTAAATGCCATTGACTCTTTTCCTGTGTCATAAATACAACTTGGTTGACCAATCTTTCTTTATTTAACTTCATTTAATGTTAAAAACAAGATTCTCAGACTTGTCTCCTTTCACGTGTCTTGAGCATCCACTTTCAAATACCAATCTTGCTTGGTGGATGTCAAGCACACCTGCAAAAATAATTAAGTTTTGGATCTAGGTACCTAATTCAAAGTGGGTCCTAAGGGGTCAGTTTCAAACACAGATTTCTTTGCTATCCAAACTTGCTTCCATCCTCTATTGGCTAATTTTTTAAATGTGCAATTTGATACAAAATGTCCCTTTCTGCAACAGAAATGACATTTGCCATCAAAGGATGAATGTTTGTTTGGTTTAGTAAAGATGTCATACATACTCTTAGCAATAGCAGATTTTTGACCATGTTTGACATTTCTGGTTTGCATATAACCAATACCATATCTGTTTTTATTTCTTTTAACATGCATATTTGGTGTATATCCTAAACCAGATTTTTCATGAACATGTCTTTGATTGCTAAGTATGACATTCAGTTTATCTTTACTATTAGCAAACTTCAATAAATCAGATTTTAATGATGCAACAGTATTCTCAAGTTCAATGCACTTTGCAGTTTTTCATGTGAATCCTTTTTCAAATGTTCACATAAATTCTCAATTTCTTTATGTTCATTTTTCATTTGTTCAAGCATTTTCTTTGTGCTCAACAACTGTTTTATGGAATTCACATAATCATCATGCTGTTCATTGAAAGCTTCTTGCAGTTCATTGAAAGCTTCTTGTAGCTCATCATTTTTTTTGTCGTCGTCAGACCAGTCGGCTCTAGGCTTGAGAATCATTGAGTCATTTGTTCCTGCA
>NW_027334364.1:0-679 GCF_000331145.2 Cicer arietinum
CCAATGACACAAATGAATTTATTGCATGCACAAGATTGGTTAAAAACCTTAATTGGACAGGAAAGAGTCTAGGGAGGACGAAAATGACCTAAATGTTCATCCAATGAGACAAACACACCTATTGGATGCACAAGATTGGTTAAAAACCCTAATTGGACAAGAATAAGCCTATGGAGAACGAAAATGACCTAAATGTTCATCCTATGACACAAATGAACTTATTGGATGCACAAGATTGGTTAAAAACCCTAATTGGACAAGAATAAGCCTATGGAGAACGAAAATGACCTAAATGTTCATCCTATGACACAAATGAACTTATTGGATGCACAAGATTGGTTAAAAACCCTAATTGGACAAGAATAAGCCTAGGGAGGATGAAAGTGACCTAAATGTTAATCCAATAACACAAACGAACTTATTGCATGCACAAGATTGGTTCATTGGATGACAATTTAGGTAATTTTCTTCCTCCCTAGGCTTATTCTTGTCCAATTAGGGTTTTTAACCAAACTTGTGCATATAATAAGTTCATTTGTGTCATTGGATTAACATTTAGGTCAATTTCGTCCTCCCTAGGTTTATTCTAGTCCAATTAGGGTTTTTAACCAATCTTGTGCATCCAATAAGTTCATTTGTGTCATTGGATGAACATTTAGGTCATTTTCATCCTCCCTAG
>NW_027334364.1:979-1211 GCF_000331145.2 Cicer arietinum
GTCCAATTAGGGTTTTTAACCAATCTTGTGCATCCAATAGGTGTGTTTGTGTCATTGGATGAACATTTAGGTCATCTTCGTCCTCCCTAGGCTTTTTCTTGTCCAATTAGGGTTTTTAACCAATCTTGTGCATCCAATAAGTTCATTTGTTTCATTCGGTTAACATTTTGGTCACTTTCGTCCTCCCTCGGCTTATTCTTGTCCAATTAGGGCTTTTAACCAATCTTGTGCA
>NW_027334365.1:0-648 GCF_000331145.2 Cicer arietinum
TCATCCCCGAAAACTATCTATCTTAATGATCTCTTTCCTATTGATCACCCTCTGATCCTTGTAATCACTCGGCAGTCTAACACAGAATCACAGTGCGACTCTTTCTTGTTGAGCTCTCTCACCCAAGAAAGTAGCCACCAGTTTCTAGCTGGCTTTCTATCAACCCTTTGATCCTTGTAGACACTCAGCAGTCTAACACAAAATCAAAGTACGACTCTTTCTTGTTGAGACCTCTCACCCAAGAAAGTAGCCACCAGTTTCTAGCTGGCTTTCTATCAACCCTTTGATCCTTGTAGACACTCAGCAGTCTAACACAAAATCAAAGTACGACTCTTTCTTGTTGAGACCTCTCACCCAAGAAAGTAGCCACCAGTTTCTAGCTGGATTTCTAGCGTTCGTTTCGTTTCAAAGTATTGTTACAGACAAATTAAAAGAAGTACAAAAAGAAGTCTTCAATCTTGATCAATGTGTCTTCTCACGAATCTGGATATTCAAAGATTGTTCATGAGAACTTTGTCTTTTCTCTCAAGATCACTTTTCCAGCTCTCTCATTGATTATGGATAATCTTTTGATCTTGATCTGAAAGAGCAATATCAGATTGTTAGCAAAGTGTATTGTGATCTGTTATTGAAGTTATCTTGAGTTCT
>NW_027334365.1:809-1582 GCF_000331145.2 Cicer arietinum
CAATCGATTCCCCAATCGATTGTGTTTCAAAAAGTTCTTTCAATCGATTCGCCAATCGATTGTGTTTAAGTCAGTGACTCAGCTATTTTGATGTTAGTCAATGTGCCAATCGATTTGGTATTTGTTTTCTGAAAAGTTCTTACCTGGTGTTTAGTTCAATCGATTTCCCAATCGATTACAACCAAACTTAACTTGATTGAAATCTCACACAATAGATTGTCCAATCGATTGTTTTAGTCAAGGCTTAAGTTCCTTTTGAAATTTTGTTTAGGCAATCGATTTGTCAATCGATTTCCTAGTGCCCTGTGACTTCCCAATCGATTTGCCAGTCGATTAGTTTCAATCAGTTTTCATTTTGTGATATGTACAATCGATTTGTCAATCGATTAACCTGTAAATCAGGTTGCCACTGACTTGTTCAATTTTCAATTCTAATTTAGTCAGTCGATTTCCCAATCGATTATACAATCACAAACATATACTTATCCTTACACCCTTGTTATGAAATCGATTTCCCAATCGATTTACTCAGTGAATAATCAACTTTTGTTGATTTCTTGTGTTCCAAGCAATATGTTTCAAGTGTGTAGGATTGGATTGTTGTTCCTGAAATCTTGCTCAATTCAAATATTAGATTTATCATATGATGTATGAACATTTATGTTTGTTAATTACGTCAAAACTAGGATTAAGAGGACTAAAGTCCAACACTTGGGAGGACGAAAATGACCTAAATGTTCATCCAATGACACAAATGAACTTATTGGATTCAC
>NW_027334366.1:0-1381 GCF_000331145.2 Cicer arietinum
TATTCTTGTTCAATTAGGGATTTTAACCAATCTTCTGCATCCAATAGGCGTGTTTGTGTCATTAGGTGAACATTCAGCTCATTTTCGTCCTCCCTAGGCTTATTCTTGTCCAATTTGGGGTTTTAACCAATCTTGTGCATCTAATAAGTTTATTGGTGTCATTGGATGAATAGTTATGTCATTTTCATCCTCCCTAGGCTTATTCTTGTCCAATTAGGGTTTTTAACCAATCTCGTGCATCCAATATGTTGGTTTGTGTCATTGGATGAACATTTAGGTCATTTTCGTCCACCCTAGGCTTATTCTTATTCTTGTCCAATTAGGGTTTTTAACCAATCTTGTGCATCCAATAAGTTCATTTGTGTCATTGGATGAACATTTAGGTCATTTTCATCTTCCCTAGGTTTATTCCAGTCCAACTCGGGTTTTTAACCAATCTCGTGCATCCAATATGTTTGTTTATGTCATTGGATGAACATTTAGGTCATTTTCGTCCACCCTAGCCTTATTCTTGTCCAATTAGGGTTTTTAACCAATCTTGTGCATCCAATAAGTTCATTTGTGTCATTGGATGAACATTTAGGTCATTTTCATCTTCCCTAGGTTTATTCTAGTCCAACTCGGGTTTTTAACCAAACTTGTGCATCCAATAGGTGTGTTTGTGTCATTCTATGAACATTTAGGTCATTTTCGTCCCCCGTAGGCTTATTCTTGTCCAATTTGGGTTTTTAACCAATCTTGTGCATCTAATAAGTTCATTGGTGTCATTGGATGAATATTTATGTGATTTTCATCCTCCCTAGGCTTATTCTTATCCAATTAGGGTTTTTAACCAATCTTGTGCATCCAATAGGTTTGTTTGTGTCATTGGATGAAGATTTAGGTCATTTTCGTCCTCCCTAGGCTTATTCTTGTCCAATTAGGGTTTTTAACCAATCTTGTGCATCCAATAAGTTCATTTGTGTCATTGGATGAACATTTAGGTTATTTTCATCTTCCCTAGGTTTATTCCAGTCCAACTCGGGTTTTTAACCATACTTGTGCATCCAATAGGTGTGTTTGTGGCATTCGATGAACATTTTCGTCATTTTCGTCCTCCCTAGGCTTATTCTTGTCCAATTAGGGTTTCTAACCAGTCTTGTGCATCCAATAAGTTCATTTGTGACATTGGACTAACATTTAGGTCATTTTATTCCTCCCTAGGCTTATTCTTGTCCAATTAGGGATTTTAACCAATCTCGTGCATCCAATAAGTTCATTTGTGTCATTGGATTAACATTTAGGTCATTTTCATCCTCCCTATGCTTATTCTTGTTCAATTAGGGATTTTAACCAATCTTCTGCATCCAATAGGTGTGTTTGTGTCATTGGATGAACATTT
>NW_027334366.1:1481-1699 GCF_000331145.2 Cicer arietinum
CACCTATTAAGTTTATTGGTGTCATTGGATGAATATTTATGTCATTTTCATCCTCCCTAGGCTTATTCTTGTCCAATTAGGGTTTTTAACCTATCTCGTGCATCCAATATGTTTGTTTGTGTCATTGGATGAACATTTAGTTCATTTTCGTCCACCCTAGGCTTATTCTTGTCCAATTAGGGTTTTTAACCAATCTTGTGCATCCAATAAGTTCATTT
>NW_027334366.1:1722-2111 GCF_000331145.2 Cicer arietinum
GTTTTTAACCAATCTTCTGCATCCAATAGGTGTGTTTGTGTCATTGGATTAACATTTAGGTCATTTTCGTCCTCCCTAGGCTTATTCTTGTCCAATTTGGGTTTTTAATCAATCTTGTGCATCTAATAAGTTCATTTGTGTCATTGGATGAACATTTATGTCATTTTCATCCTCCCTAGGTTTATTCTTGTCCAATTAGGGTTTTTAACCAATCACGTGCATCCAGTAGGTTTGTTTGTGTCATTGGATGAACATTTAGGTCATTTTCGTACTCCATAGACTTATTCTTGTCAAATTAGGGTTTTTAACCAATCTTGTGCATCCTATAAGTTCATTTGTGTCATTGGATTAACATTTAGGTTATTTTCATCCTCCCTATGCTTATTCTT
>NW_027334366.1:5456-11020 GCF_000331145.2 Cicer arietinum
AGTTCATTTGTGTCATTGGATTAACATTTAGGTCATTTTCATCCTCCCTATGCTTATTCTTGTTCAATTAGGGTTTTTAACCAATCTTGTGCATCCAATAGGTTTGTTTGTGTCATTGGATGAAGATTTAGGTCATTTTCGTCCTCCCTAGGCTTATTCTTGTCCAATTACGGTTTTTAACCAATCTTGTGCATCCAATAAGTTCATTTGTGTCATTGGATGAACATTTAGGTTATTTTCATCTTCCCTAGGTTTATTCCGTCCAACTCGGGTTTTTAACCAAAACTTGTGCATCCAATAGGTGTGTTTGTGGCATTCGATGAACATTTTTGTCATTTTCGTTCTCCCTAGGCTTATTCTTGTCCAATTAGGGTTTCTAACCAATCTTGTGCATCCAATAAGTTCATTTGTGTCATTGGATTAACATTTAGGTCATTTTCATCCTCCCTATGCTTATTCTTGTTTAATTAGGGATTTTAACCAATCTTCTGCATCCAATAGGTGTGTTTGTGTCATTAGGTGAACATTTAGGTCATTTTCGTCCTCCCTAGGCTTATTCTTGTCCAATTAGGGTTTCTAACCAATCTTGTGCATCCAATAAGTTCATTTGTGTCATTGGATGAACATTTAGGTCCTTTTCATCCTCCCTAGGCTTATTCTTGTCCAATTAGGGTTTCTAACCAATCTTGTGCATCCAATAAGTTCATTTGTGTCATTGGATGAACATTTAGGTCCTTTTCATCCTCCCTAGGCTTATTCTTGTCCAATTAGGGTTTCTAACCAATCTTGTGCATCCAATAAGTTCATTTGTGTCATTGGATGAACATTTAGGTCCTTTTCATCCTCCCTAGGCTTATTCTTGTCCAATTAGGGTTTTTAACCAATCTCGTGCATCCAATATGTTTGTTTGTGTCATTGGATGAACATTTAGGTCATTTTCTTCCACCCTAGGCTTATTCTGGTCCAATTTGGGTTTTTAACCAATCTTCTGCATCCAATAAGTTCATTTGTGTCATTGGATGAATATTTAGGTCATTTTCATCATCCCTAGTTTTATTCCAGTCCAACTCGGGTTTTTAACCAAACTTGTGCATCCAATAGGTGTGTTTGTGTCATTCGATGAACATTTAGGTTATTTTCGTCCTCCCTAGGCTTATTCTTGTCCAATTTGGGTTTTTAACCAATCTTGTGCATCCAATAAGTTCATTTGTGTCATTGGATTAACATTTATGTGATTTTCATCCTCCCTAGGCTTATTCTTGTCTAATTAGGGGTTATAACCAATCTTCTGCATCCAATAGGTGTGTTTGTGTCATTGGATTAACATTTAGGTCATTTTCGTCCTCCGTATGCTTATTTTTGTCCAATTTGGGTTTTTAACCAATCTTGTGCATCTAATAAGTTCATTTGTGTCATTGGATGAACATTTATGTCATTTTCATCCTCCCTAAGTTTATTCTTGTCCAATTAAGGGTTTTAACCAATCGCGTGCATCCAATAGGTTTGTTTGTGTCATTGGATGAACATTTAGGTCATTTTCGTCCACCCTAGGCTTATTCTTGTCCAATTAGGGTTTTTAACCAATCTTGTGCATCTAATAAGTTCATTTGTGTCATTGGATTAACATTTAGGTCATTTTCATCCTCCCTAGGCTTATTCTTGGTCAATTAGGGATTTTAACCAATCTTCGGCATCCAATAAGTTCATTTGTGTCACTGTGTTAACATCTAGGTCATTTTCATCCTCCCTAGACTTATTCTTATCCAATTAGGGTTTTTAACCAATCTTGTGCATCCAATAAGTTCATTTGTGTCATTGGATGAACATTTATGTCATTTTCATCCTCCCTAGGCTTATTCTTGTCCAATTTGGGTTTTTAACCCATCTCGTGCATCCAATTGGAGTGTTTGTGTCATTGGATGAACATTTAGGTCATTTTCGTCCACCCTAGGCTTATTCTTGTCCAATTAGGGTTTTTAACCAATCTTGTGCATCCAATAAGTTCATTTGTGTCATTGGATAAACATTTAGGTTATTTTCATCTTCCCTAGGTTTATCCCAGTCCAACTCGGGTTTTTAACCAAACTTGTGCATCCAATAGGTGTGTTTGTATCATTCGATGAACATTTAGGTCATTTTCGTCCTCCCTAGGCTTATTCTTGTCCAATTAGGGTTTTTAACCAATCTCGTGCATCCAATAGGTTTGTTTGTGTCATTGGATGAACATTTAGGTCATTTTCGTCCTCCCTAGGCTTATTCTTGTCCAATTAGGGTTTTTAAGCAATCTCGTGCATCCAATAGGTTTGTTTGTGTCATTGGATGAACATTTAGGTCATTTTCGTCCTCCCTAGGCTTATTCTTGTCCAATTAGGGTTTTTAAGCAATCTCGTGCATCCAATAGGTTTGTTTGTGTCATTGGATGAACATTTAGGTCATTTTCGTCCTCCCTAGGCTTATTCTTGTCCAATTAGGGTTTTTAACCACCCTCGTGCATCCAATAAGTTCATTTGTGTAATTGGATTAACATTTAGGTCATTTTCATCCTCCTTAGGCTTATTCTTGTTCCATTAGGGATTTTAACCGATCTTCTGCATCCAATAGGTGTGTTTGTGTCATTGTATTAACATTTAGGTCATTTTCATCCTCCATAGGCTTATTCTTGTCCAATTAGGGTTTTTAACCAATCTTGTGCATCCAATAAGTTCATTTGTGTCATTGGATTAACATTTAGGTCATTTTCATTCTCCCTAAGCTTATTCTTGTTCAATTAGGGGTTTTAACCAATCTTGTGCATCCAATAGGTATGTTTGTGTCATTGGATAAACATTTGGGTCATTTTCGTCCTCCCTAGGCTTATTCTTGTCCAATTTTGGTTTTTAATCAATCTTGTGCATCTAATAAGTTCATCTGTGTCATTGGATGAACATTTATGTCATTTTCATCCTCCCTAGGCTTATTCTTGTCCAATTAGGGTTTTTAACCAATCTTGTGCATCTAATAAGTTCATCTGTGTCATTGGATGAACATTTATGTCATTTTCATCCTCCCTAGGCTTATTCTTGTCCAATTAGGGTTTTTAACCAATCTTGTGCATCTAATAAGTTCATCTGTGTCATTGGATGAACATTTATGTCATTTTCATCCTCCCTAGGCTTATTCTTGTCCAATTAGGGTTTTTAACCAATCTCGTGCAACCAATACGTTCATTTGTGTCATTGGAATAACATTTAGGTCATTTTCATCCTCCCTTGGCTTATTCTTGTTCAATTAGGGAATTAACCAATCTTCTGCATCCAATAAGTTCATTTGTGTCACTGTGTTAACATCTAGGTCATTTTCATCCTTCCTAGACTTATTCTTATCCAATTAGGGTTTTTAACCCATCTTGTGCATCCAATAGGTATGTTTGTGTCATTGGATGAACATTTCTGTCATTTTCATCCTCCCTAGGCTTATTCTTGTCCAATTTGGGTTTTTAACCAATCTCGTGCATCCAATAGGTTTGTTTGTGTCATTCGATGAACATTTAGGTCATTTTCGTCCTCCCTTGGCTTATTCTTGTCCAATTAGGGTTTTTAACCAATCTTGTGCATCCAATAAGTACATTTGTGTCATTGGATTAACATTTAAGTCATTTTCATCCTCCCTATGCTTATTCTTGTTCAATTAGGGATTTTAACCAATCTTCTGCATCCAATAGGTGTGTTTGTTTCATTGGATGAACATTTAGGTCATTTTCGTCCTCCCTAGGCTTATTCTTGTCCAATTTGGGTTTTTAATCAATCTTGTGCATCTAATAAGTTCATTTGTGTCATTGGATTAATATTTATGTCATTTTCATCCTCCCTAGGCTGATTCTTGTCCAATTAGGGTTTTTAAGCAATCTCGAGCATTCAATAGGTTTGTTTGTGTCATTGGATGAAAATATAGGTCATTTTCGTCCTCCCTAGGCTTATTCTTCTCCAATTAGGGTTTTTAACCAATCTTGTGCATCTAATAAGTTCATTTGTGTCATTGTATTAACATTTAGGTCATTTTCATCCTCCCTAGGCTTATTCTTCTCCAATTAGGGTTTTTAACCAATCTTGTACATCCAATAAGTTCATTTGTGTCATTGTATTAACATTTAGGTCATTTTCGTCCTCCCTAGGCTTATTCTTCTCCAATTAGGGTTTTTAACCAATCTTGTACATCCAATAAGTTCATTTGTGTCATTGTATTAACATTTAGGTCATTTTCGTCCTCCCTAGGCTTATTCTTCTCCAATTAGGGTTTTTAACCAATCTTGTACATCCAATAAGTTCATTTGTGTCATTGTATTAACATTTAGGTCATTTTCGTCCTCCCTAGGCTTATTCTTCTCCAATTAGGGTTTTTAACCAATCTTGTACATCCAATAAGTTCATTTGTGTCATTGTATTAACATTTAGGTCATTTTCATCCTCCCTTGGCTTATTCTTGTTCAATTAGGGATTTTAACCAATCTTCTGCATCCAATAAGTTGATTTGTGTCACTGTGTTAACATCTAGGTCATTTTCATCCTCCCTAGACTTATTCTTATCCAATTAGGGTTTTTAACCCATCTTGTGCATCCAATTGGTATGTTTGTGTCATTGGATGAACATTTCTGTCATTTTCATCCTCCCTAGGCTTATTCTTGTCCAATTTGGGTTTTTAACCAATCTCGTGCATCCAATAGGTTTGTTTGTGTCATTCGATGAACATTTAGGTCATTTTCGTCCTCCCTTGGCTTGTTCTTGTCCAATTAGGGTTTTTAACCAATCTTGTACATCCAATAAGTTCATTTGTGTCATTGGATTAACATTTAAGTCATTTTCATCCTCCCTATGCTTATTCTTGTTCAATTAGGGATTTTAACCAATCTTCTGCATCCAATAGGTGTGTTTGTGTAATTGGATTAACATTTAGGTCATTTTCGTCCTCCCTAGGCTTATTCTTGTACAATTTGGGTTTTTAACCAATCTTGTGCATCTAATTAGTTCATTTGTGTCATTTGATGAACATTTATGTCACTTTCATCCTCCCTAGGCTTATTCTTATCCAATTAGGGTTTTTAACCAATCTTCTGCATCCAATAGGTGTGTTTGTGTCATTGGATGAACATTTAGGTCATTTTCGTCCTCCCTAGGATTATTCTTGTCCAATTTGGGTTTTTAACCAATCTTGTGCATCTAATAAGTTCATTGGTGTCATTGGATGAATATTTATGTCATTTTCATCCTCCCTAGGCTTATTCTTCTCCAATTAGGGTTTTTAACCAATCTCGTGCAACCTATAAGTTCATTTGTGTTATTGGATTAACATTTAGGTCATTTTCATCCTCCCTTAGCTTATTCTTGTTCAATTAGGGATTTTAACCAATCTTCTGCATCCAATAAGTTTATTTGTGTCACTGTGTTAACATCTAGGTCATTTTCATTCTTCCTAGACTTATTCTTATCCAATTAGGGCTTTTAACCCATCTTGTGCATCCCATAGGTATGTTTGTGTCATTGGATGAACATTTCTGTCATTTTCATCCTCCCTAGGCTTATTCTTGTCC
>NW_027334366.1:11222-11507 GCF_000331145.2 Cicer arietinum
AATCTTCTGCATCCAATAGGTGTGTTTGTGTCATTGGATGAACATTTAGGTCATTTTCGTCCTCCCTAGGGTTATTCTTGTCCAATATGGGTTTTTAATCAATCTTGTGCATCTAATAAGTTCATTTGTGTCATTGGATGAATATTTATGTCATTTTCATCCTCCCTAGGCTGATTCTTGTCCAATTAGGGTTTTTATGCAATCTAGTGCATCCAATAGGTTTGTTTGTGTCATTGGAGGAAAATTTAGGTCATTTTCGTCCTCCCTAGGCTTATTCTTGTCCAA
>NW_027334367.1:0-4442 GCF_000331145.2 Cicer arietinum
ATAAGTTTAGGAAGGACGAAAATGACCTAAATGTTCATCCAATGACACAAACACACCTATTGGGTGCAAAAGATTGGTTAAAAGCTTAGTTGGAGTAGAATAAACCTAGGGAGGACGAAAATGACCTAAATGTTCATCCAATTAAACAATCACACCTGTTAGATGCACAAGATTTGTTAAAAATCCTATTTGGACAAGAATAAGTTCAGGAAGGACGAAAATGACAAAAATATTTATCCAATGACACAAAGACACCTATTGGATGAAAAGCACGTATCAACTTCGGATAAACTTCCAGTGAGGAGGAGTGGAAATCTTCTAGTCCATGAAACCTCAAATGATTTTGAAATGTAAAGCCATTTGTATCAAAAAACGTGAAATCCAATGTTCTGGCTTCTTGGATTTTTCTCTTTAAAAAAGAATCAGGAAGAGACTTGCCTTCCACTTGTTTGTCCTTTGAAGGCTGAACCTTCTTTGGTGGAGATGAAGGCTTCTTCTTTTTCTCGGTGGCTCCCTTCATAGCATCACCCATTAATTTTTCTGTCTGAGGAGCCTTCCTCTTCTTGCTTGGTTCCTGAGTGGTGGCAACAGCTTTGCCTTTAACATTAGCCAACACTTTATGGGTAGAAATCGAAACACGTTTAGCTGGAGGTGAGGGAGGTGGAGGAGGTGAAGATGAAAGTGTTTTTCCACTTGAGGTAGAAGAAGAGTCCAGTGAAATGGATTTTGATGATGATGATAGGCGTCAAGCTGTTTGTTTTACTCGAGCCATGGTAGTTTGTTGATTGAAGATTGATGACTGAGGAGGATTAGATGCAGAGAAATTTGAAGTTGGATGAGTGAAATGAGAGTAGAGTGTGAAAATAGATTGTGAAATCGATTTAGGGTTTACCAGGTTTTTATAGCACTGTACAAAATCGATTGCCCAATCGATTGTTTTTCACTTGTGGGTTTACCAAATCGATTGCCCAATCGATTAGGTTAACGTGGTTCAAAAAAAAAGTATCCGTTACACCCACTCCAACGGCTATAATTTTTCTCCACGGACATATTGTCAATCGATTTCCAAATCGATTTTGTAACTTATCCTTCATTACTAAATCGATGTCCAAATCGATTGCCTCCTATGTTCAGAAATCTTCAAAATGCAACATCGATTCCCAAATCGATTGTTATAAGTTCAGGTCCAAAACAAAGTTGATCCAATCGATTTCCCAATCGATGCTCGGGTTTGAGTCTGAAAAACTTCTCAAATTTGTAGATGACTTGACCAAACAATCGATTATCCAATCGATTCTTTAAACCATTTTCCAAATATATAATCGATTTCCAATCGATTGAGGTAAAGCAAACTTCAGCAATCTGGCTTCTGAGATGTGATCAATCGATTACAAAATTGATTCCAGTGAAAGTGACATAGAGAAATAAACATTAAGTACCAAACAAATTGATTTAGCAATCGATTATCGTGTTTCCAAATTACCAAATTTAAAACACTATGCATCATAAATCGATTAGGTAATGCATTTTTCCTATCTGGCCACAAGATAATCGATGTAGCAATGATTGTTGCATATGGATCAGATTTCATTGAGATCAATAATGCCAAGTTTCATTCTTATAAAGAAGAAACTGTCCTTGGGCAAGGCCTTGGTGAAAATGTCAGCCAACTGCTCAGTTGTATTGACATATTGCAACTTAATCATTCCCTGTTGGTATTGGTCTCTAATGAAGTGATGCCTAATCTTTATGTGCTTAGTCCTAGAATGCATGACAGGGTTCTTAGTGATATTAATAGCACTAGTATTATCACACATAATGGGCACTGCTCCTAGATCAACACCAAAATCTAAGAGGTGTTGCTGCATCCAAAGAATCTGTGAACAATAGCTACCAGCTGCTACATACTCAACTTCAGCAGTTGAGAGTGCAACACTGTTTTGTTTCTTGCTATGCCAAGAAACAAGAGAGTTCCCTAATAGTTGGCAAGTACCAGATGTACTTTTTCTGTCCAATTTGCATCCAGCAAAATCAGAATCAGAATAACCAACTAGAGTGCAAGTAGATCCCCTGGGATACCACAAACCTAGATTTTTGGTTCCTATGAGATATCTAAAGATCCTCTTAACTGCACTAAGGTGGGATTCCTTTGGATTGGCTTGGTATCTAGCACACATGCACACACTAAACATGATATCTGGTCTACTAGCTGTTAGGTAAAGTAAGGATCCTATCAAGCTTTTAAACACAGTCACATCTACAGGTTTACCCTTCTCATCTTTATCTAAGTAGCAAGCTTGACTCATAGGTGTATCAATGGATTTAAACTTATCAAAACCAAATTTCTTTAAAAGATCATTGCAGTATTTGGTTTGACGTAGGAAAATACCATTCTTGCTTTGTTTGATTTGAAATCCCCAGAAGTAAGTCAATTCTCCCATCATGGACATTTCAAATCTACCTTTCATTGTATTTTCAAAATCTTTACAAAGCTTATCATTTGTTGATCCAAATATTATGTCATCAACATAAATTTGTACCAATAGAATGTCTTTTCCTTGTCTTTTGATGAAAAGTGTCTTATCCACATTTCACCTTGAAAAATTTTCTTGTAAGAGGAAATTACTCAGCTTGTTATACCAAGCTCTTGGAGCTTGTTTCAAGCCATAGAGGGCATTTGTCAGTTTAAACACATGATTTGGAAGCTTAGGATCTTCAAAACCAGGTGTTTGACTCACAAAAACTTCCTCCTGGATGTCTCCATTTAAAAAGCACTTTTAACATCCATTTGATAAAGTTTAAAGTCCACTATACATGCATCAGGAAGCAGGATTCTAATGGCTTCTAGTCTAGCTACTGGGGCATTGGTTTCATCATAGTCTATTCCCTCTTCTTGGTTGTATCCCTTGGCCACTAACCTAGCTTTATTCCTAGTAATAACACAATTCTCATCCATTTTGTTTCTGAACACCCACCTAGTTCCTATGACATGTTTATTCTCTGGTTTCGGAACTAGAGTCCACACTTGGTTTCTCTCAAACTGATTGAGCTCCTCTTGCAAGGCTACTATCCAGTCATGGTCCATAAGAGCTTCCTTAATGTTTTTGGGTTCTATTTGAGAAACAAAGGCAGTAAGGTTGCAAAATTCTCTAACGGATTTTCTGGTTGAAACTCCTTTTGAGATCTCTCCAATAATGTTATCTATGGGATGGTTTTTGGTAAAGTTCCATTCTTTGGGTAAATCATCTTCCCTAAAAGGTTCTACACAATCAAGATTGGTTGGAGGTACAGGTTCACTAGGTTCTAGTGGTTCAGATTCTACAATATCATCCAATGAGTTACCAACTATAGAAGGAGTGTTGTTCAAGTTTTCAGCAAACAATTCATCAAACTTTACATGAACTGACTCCTCTATAGTTTAGGTTCTTTTATTGTAGATTCTATAAGCTTTACTATACTGGGAATAACCTAGAAAGATACCCTCATCTGCCTTAGGATCAAACTTACCTAGATGTTCTTTGCCATTGTTTAACACAAAGCACTTACACCCAAAGACCCTAAAGTAAGATATGTTAGGTTTTCTACCCTTGTATAACTCATAGGGAGTCTTTCTAAGTATAGGCCTAATAAGAACCCTATTCACTACATGAGTGGCAGTGTTTATGGCATCAGCCCAAAAGTATTTAGGAAGGTTAGAGTCCTTAAGCATGGTCCTAGCAAGTTCCTCTAAGGACCTATTCTTCCTTTCTACTACTCCATTTTGCTGTGGAGTTCTAGGGGCTGAATATATGTGTTGGATACCATGATGTTCACAGTAGATTTGAAAAGAATCATTTTGGAATTCACCTCCATGATCACTTTTAATGGATATGATTTTCTGGTTATTCTCATTTTGAACCAAAATAGCAAATTTCTTAAAAGTTAAGAATGCCTCACTTTTGTGAGTCAGAAAATATGTCCATGCGAACCTAGTGTAATCATCTACCAGCACATACCCATATAGGTTCCCTCCAAAACTTCTAACCTGAGATGGACCAAACAAGTCCATGTGTACCAACTGTAAGACCCTACTGGTTTGAACTAAGTCTATAGGGGGGAAAGAAGACTTAACTAGCTTACTCCTCTCACATGAGTCACATAACCTATCCTTAGAAAACTTCCTATTTGGGAGACCTAGGACTAGTTGCTTACTAACTAGTCTATTCAAGTGATCCATATGAATATGGGCCACTCTCTTATGCCACAGCCAGTTCTCATCAGCATTAGATAATAAGCAACATATATCATTTGCAGGTAAGGAATCAAAATCTATCATGTAAATATTGTTAACTCTTTTACCTGTCAATTTCATACCTTTAACTTCCTTATGCTCAAGTGTGTAACACATAGAAGTGAAATGTACCTGGAATCCCTTGTCACACAGCTGGCTGATACTTAACAAG
>NW_027334367.1:4568-9983 GCF_000331145.2 Cicer arietinum
TGCCCTTTAACATGCATGTTTTGTTTATAGCCAAGTCCAGATTTAACATTTAGATTTATTTGATTTCTAAGAAGTCTATCTAAGTTGTTTTTACCACTATTAAACTTAGCTACATCACATTTCAATGCACATGCTTCTTTTTTCAAATCTTCATTTATGTCTTTAAGAGACATATGTTTCAAGTTAATCTCATCATACATCATGCATTTCTCTTCTAGCAGTTTCTTAGTACTGATTAATTGTTTTAGAACACTAACATATTCAGTATGCAATTCATTAAAGGCATCATGCAGTTCATCATAGAATGGATTAGAGGTTGTACTTACTTCACTGTCAGATTCTGATTCAGTATTTGCCATGAGACACAAGTTAGCTTCTTCATCTTCAGAATCATTAGATGAATCTTCATCATTGTCGTTCCAGGCAATGTAAGCTCTCTTTGTTGAAGGTTGTTGATCCTTTCCTTTAGTCTTCACAGGCTTGTTTTTGTTTTGCAGTTTATAACACTCAGATCTGATGTGGCCTGTTTTACCACATTCATAGCAAATTATGACTTTGCTATCGTTGGTATCACTCTTGCTGAAGCTTTTGGTCTTTGAATTTTGTGGTTTTCTTGACTGGCTTCCTTTCTTTTTCAGAAGTTTCTTGAATTTTCTGACCAACATACCTATCTCAGGCTCTTCATCAGATTCACTTTCTGAATCATCAATGTCTGGTTCAGATTTTGCTTTGTGAGTCTGATCCTTCAGTGAAAGTCCTTTCCTTTTCCTGGTAGATTGTTATGACTCATTCAATCTGTGCAATTCCATCTCATGTTCCCTGAGCTTTCCAAATAATGTTGCAATAGTCATGTTTGCCAGGTCCTTTGATTCAGCAATGGCAGTGATTTTGGGTTGCCATTCTCTTGTCAAGCACCTCATTACTTTTCCTATTTGTTGCTCATTGTCTACAACTTTTCCTAGGGCATGAAGATTGTTGATGATGTGTGTGAACCTTGTCTGCAGGTCACTGATTGATTCATCCTTCTTCATGTTGAACAATTCATACTCATGCATGAGAGTATTTGTTCTGGCCCTTTTGACATATGTGGTGCCTTCATGTGTTTCCTGAAGAGTATCCCACATTTCCTTTGCAGATTTGCAGTTTGACACCCTGAACAATTCTTCTGCACACAAAGCAGATGTTATAATATTCTTGGCCTTAGCATTATAACCAACTTTCTTTTTGTCATCATCAGACCAATCAGATCTTGGTTTGATGATGATGGATGATCCCTCAGTGCCTGCAAGTTTAGGCACGTAGGGACCATTCTCCACTGCCTCTAAGATGTCCAGCCCACATGCTTCTAGAAAGATGAGCATCCTCTCTTTCCAGTACATGTATGCTGTACCATTAAAGGCAGAGGATCTGGTTAGAGATGCCCCTTCTCCTATGAAATCTAAAGAACTCGTGTTCTTTTATGAGTTTTTCTCTAAAAAAGTTAGGCTCTTGATGCCAATTGTTGGAAAAATATGACTTCTTTTGATTAAGAGTAAGAGAATAAGATCAAATCCAACGTATTCAATTTTAATTCCTATATTAACTATGCAAGATTCATACACAAAGTACACAGCGGAAATATTAGATCGCATACAAGATGAACATGAAAAGTAAAGAGATAAGTGATTGAGAGATTGCACCGAGATTTTATACTGGTCCAGTCGTCTATCAGACGACCTACGTCCAGTCCCGAAATAAAAGGATTTCGGCCTTTTTCAATAGAATCTTAGAGTGTTTTACAGATGTTCCAATGCTCCCGACCTATCAATCTTAAAACTCTCTCTCTATTCTATTTGGCGACCACTGTATCCCAGAGTTCCTCTACAAACTCTTCCAAGATCACAGTAAAACTTCTTCTTGATGAGTCCTCTCAACAACGAAGATAGCCACCAGTTTCCAAACTGGATTTTCTAAACGTTCAGTTACAAAGAATTGTATTTTACAAAGAACTAAAGAAGTATTATGAATTTGACTCAATCACTGTATTGGTTCTCACACAAAAGTTATTTGGGCAATGAATGTTTATGTGGTTGTAAAACTTTTCTCTCAAGGTTGTTCAAAGGTTGTGAAAATTTTTCCAAAAGATTGTGTCAAAAGATTTTCAAAAGGTGTGAAAGTTCTTTTTCAAAAGTGATTTAATCAGCTTATATATATAGATCACAGTAAAACTTCTTCTTGATGAGTCCTCTCAACAACGAAGATAGCCACCAGTTTCCAAACTAGATTTTCTAAACCTTCAGTTACTAAGAATTGTATTTTACAAAGAACTAAAGAAGTATCATGAATTTGACTCAATCACTATATTGGTTCTCACACAAAAGGTATTTGGGCAATGAATGTTTGTGTGGTTGTAAAACTTTTCTCTCAAGGTTGTTCAAAGGTTGTGAAAAGTTTTCCAAAAGTTGTGTCAAAGTTTTTCAAAAGTTGTGAAAGTTCTTTTTCAAAAGTGATTGAATAAGCTTATATATATTCAAAGAAAACACCAGGACAATCGATTTCCTAATCTATTTTATAAAGCTTTAATCGATTGCCTAATCGATTGCCTAATCGATTTTCGCAGGTCTTGTTTTTCTTGAATCTTGAACATATAAGCATGAATCGATTTGCCAATCGATTCTTTTAATACATCAATCAGAACTGAAACTATAATTTTCTCCAAATCAAATGAGTAATCGATTATAGATGTTTTGTTCCAACAACGAGATCAAAACAATCGATTTCTCAGTCGATTTCACAATCACAGTCATAATCGATTTGGCAATGAGTTGAAACCTTTCTGTAACCTAAAAATGAGCTCCAATCGATTCGTCAATCGATTATGCTGATCACAGTGAATCAGACTTTTGCATCAATCGATTTTCCAATCGCTTGTGTCTGATCAAAGTGGCTCAGGCATAAACGTCAATCGATTTGCCAATCGATTGTGCTTGTTACAAAACCTCAGCTATTTTGACAAAATCTATTTGCCAATCGATTTAATCAAAGTTTGTTCTGATGAATGAGTATCTGTAATCGATTGCCTAATCGATTTCTTCAAACTTGGAGTTTAAGAAAACTAAATCAATTGATGTCCCAATCGACTTGTTGCATCACAGAACTTATTTCTGAATTTAAAACTTGGTCACAATCGATTTGTCAATCGATTGATTCCGTAACTGATTGTTTATGTGACTTGCTAAATCGATTGCTTAATGGATTGCTCAATCGATTGTCCAATCGATTAGAGTTATCCCAGAACTCAGGTTTCACCAAAAACATTTAACCAATCGATTACCCAATCGACTTGTTTAGTGAAAACGCTTGTTCTGAGTCAGACAATCGATTTATCAATCGATTCTTCAATTGCTTTATTTGTTGATTGATTTATATTCATTGGCAAAGGCTTAAGTGTGAGACCATAGTGATTAGTCTACTAAACTTATTACTATGACACCTAATAACACTATACATTTTTGCGTCTTTCTCAAGTGCATCCTCCAACTTTGGTTGATTCCTTGAGTTGCAAGCTATTACTCCAAGTGTGTGGTGTCTTCTTGTTTGCCTGAAATATTTCTCAATTCAAAACATTAGATCCACAGTGATAGTCTACTAAACTTATTACTATGACACCTAATAACACTATACATTTTTGCGTCTTTCTCAAGTGTATCCTCCAACTTTGGTTGATTCCTTGAGTTGCAAGCTATTGTTCCAAGTGTACGGTGTCTTCTTGTTTGCCTGAAATATTTCTTAATTCACAACATTAGATCAATCAAATATTTCATATGTACTGTGTGTTTGGGAATTAAATCAAAAACATGATCAGGGAAGCTCATCACTTACAACAAACAAACTAATTGGATGGACAAAAATGGTTAAAAACCCTAGTTGGACAAGAAAAAGTCTAGGAAGGACGAGAATGACCTAAATATTCATCCAATGACACAAACACACCTATTGGATGTACAAGATTGGTTAAAAACCGTTATTGGAATAGAATAAACCTAGGCAGGACGAAAATGACCTAAATGTTCATCCAATGACACAAATACACTTATTGGATGCACAAGATTGGTTAAAAACCCTAATTGGACAAGAATAAGCCAAGGGAGGACGAAAATGACCTAAATGTTCATCCAATGACACAAATGAACTTATTGGATGCACAAGATTGGTTAAAAACCCGAATTGGACAAGAATAAGCCTAGGGAGGACGAAAATGACCTAAATGTTCATCCAATGACACAAATAAACTTATTGGATGCACAAGATTGGTTAAAAACCCTAATTGGACAAGAATAAGCCAAGGGAGGACGAAAATGACCTAAATGTTCATCCAATGACACAAATGAACTTATTGGATGCACAACATTGGTTAAAAACACTAATTAGACAAGAATAAGCCAAGGGAGGACGAATATGACCTAAATGTTCATCCAATGACCCAAATGACTTATTGGATGCACAAGATTGGTTAAAAACCCTAATTGGACAAGAATCAGGTAATGGGGGACGAAAATGACGTAAATATTTATCCAATGACACAAACACATCTATTGGATGCACAAGATTAGTTAAAAACCCCAGTTGGACAAGAATAAACCTATGGAGGACGAAAATGACCTAAATGTTCATCCAATGACACAAACACACCTATTGGATGCACAATATTGGTTAAAAAAACCTAGGGAGGAAGAAAATGACCTAAATGTTCATCCAATGACACAAACACACCTAATGTATGTACAGGATTGGTTAAAAACCCTAGAAGGACAAGAATAAGTTTAGGAAGGACGAAAATGACCTAAAAGTTCATCCAATGACACAAATGACTTATTGGATGCACAAGATTGGTTAAAAACCCTAATTGGACAAGAATAAGCAAAGGGAGGATGACAATGACCTAAATATCTATCCAATGACACAAATGAACTTATTGGATGCACAAGATTGGTTAAAAATCGTAATTGGACAAGAATGAGCCAATGGAGGACGAAAATGACTTAAATGTTCATCCAATGACACAAATGAACTTATTGGATGCACAAGATTGGTTAAAAACCCTAATTGGACAAGAATAAACCAAGGGAGGACGAAAATGACCTAAATGTTCATCCAATGACAAAAATGAACTTATTGGATGCACAAGACTGGTTAAAAACCCTAATTGGACAAGAATCAGCCAATGGGGGACGAAAATGACGTAAATATTTATCCAATGACACAAACACACCTATTGGATGCACAAGATTGGTTCAAAACCCTAATTAGACTAGAATACACCTAAGGAGGACGAAAATGACCTAAATGTTCATCCAATGACAAAAACACATGTATTGGATGCACAAGATTAGTTAAAAACCCAAGTTGGACAAGAATAAACCTATGGAGGACGAA
>NW_027334368.1:0-1021 GCF_000331145.2 Cicer arietinum
CGATTATGCAATCGATTCATATAAGTCTGCACATAATTTACTGAAAAGTGTTTTTAAAAGAATAAATTGGAAAATCGATTAGTTTATGTAGTTTCAAGATTCAAGAAAAACAAGACTTGCGATAATCGATTGGCAAATCGATTAAGCCCGTTTTATAACTTTAATGAATCGATTGGTAAATCGATTTATCAGTTGTTTTTCAGAAACTATATAAACAATCTTCAATCTTTTTCTCATTGATACTTGAAAACACTTGAATATACTTCAGAACACTGAAGAACTCTTAAGAACATTTTTGATAACATTCTGATATTGCTTTTTCAGATCAAGACCAAAAGATTATTCATAATCAATAAGAGAGCTGAAAAAGAATTCTTGAGAGAAAAAGACAATGATCTCACAAACACTCAAATGAACAACCAGATTATTGTGTGAGATACATTGATCAAGATTGAAGACAAACTTTGTACTTCTTTTATATTTTTTCTGTAATAAAGAAACATCTGTGAAAAATCCAGTATGAAAACTGGTGGCGATCTTCGTTGATGAAAAGATCATCAAGAAGGAGCTGGACTTGATCTTGTGTGAGTCTGACGAGTGACTGTAAGGATCAAGGGGTTAAGCAATAGGAAAGAGATTGAGTTAGATAGATAGGTTTCGAGGAAACTGGACAATCTGTAAACAAGTCTCAATTCTTTCTATTGAAGAAAAAGCTGAAATCCAGTTGGATTGTCAGGACTGGATGTAGGCTGTCATATTGACAGCTGAACCAGGATAAACCTTGGTGCATTATATCCCTTATCTAAAAAGCTGAAATCCAGTTGGATTGTCAGGACTGGATGTAGGCTGTCATATTGACAGTTGAACCAGGATAAACCTTGGTGCATTCTATCCCTTATCTTTTTACTTTTAATTGTTAATCTTGTGTGCCGTGTTATATTTCCGCTGTGTATCAATTCGAATAAATCTTGCATCGTATGATTGTATGTTCGATCTTAATTGTATGCTAGACGTATTCTGT
>NW_027334369.1:0-3843 GCF_000331145.2 Cicer arietinum
TTGGACTAGAATAAACCTAGGGAGGATGAAAATGACCTAAATGTTCATCCAATGACAAAAATGTTGTTATAGGATGCACAAGATTGGATAAAAACAGTAATTGGACTAGAATAAACCCAAGGAGGACGAAAATGACCTAAATGTTCATCCAATGACACAAATGAACTTATTGGATGCACAAGATTGATTAAAAACCCTAGTTGGACAAGAATAATCCAAGGGAGGACGAAAATGACCTAAATGTTCACCCAATGACACAAATGAACTTATTGGATGCACAAGATTGGTTAAAAATCCAAATTGGACAAGAATAAGCCAATGGAGGACGAAAATTACCTAAATGTTCATCCAATGACAAAAACACACCTATTGGAAGCACAAGATTGGTCAAAAACCCTAATTTGACAAGAATAAGACTAGGAAGGACGAAAATGACCTAAATGTTCATCCAATAACACCAATACACATATTAGATGCACAAGATTGGTCAAAAACCCTTGTAGGAAAAGTATAAGTCTAGGTAGGACGAAAATGACCTAAATGTTCATCCAATGACACAAACACACCTATTGGATGCACAAGATTGGTTAAAAACCGTAATTGGACTAGATTAAACCTAGGGAAGACGAAAGTGACCTAAATCTTCATGCAATGACACAAATGAACTTATTGGATGCACAAGATTGGTTAAAAACCGTAATTGGACTAGAATAAACCTAGGGAGGATGAAAATGACCTAAATTTTCATCCAATGACACAAATGAACTTATTGGATGCACAAGATTGGTTAAAAACCGTAATTGGACTAGAATAAACCTAGGGAGTACGAAAATGACCTAAATGTTCATCCAATGACACAAACACGCCAATTGGATGCACAAGATTAGTTAAAAACCCAAGATGGACAAGAATAAACATAGGGAGGACGAAAATGACCTAAATGTTCATACAATGACACAAATACACCTATTAGATGCACAAGATTGGTTAAAAACCATTGTTGGAAAAGAATAAGTCTAGGTAGGACGAAAATGACCTAAATGTTCATCCAATGACAGAAACACACCTATTGGGTGCACAACATTGGTTAAAAACCCTAATTGTACTAGAATAAACCTAGGGAGGACGAAAATGACCTAAATGTTCATCAAATGAAACAAACACACCTATTGGATGTACACGATTAGTTAAAAACCCAAGATGGACAAGAATAAACATAGGGAGGACGAAAATGACCTAAATGTTCATACAATGACACAAATACACCTATTAGATGCACAAGATTGGTTAAAAACCATTGTTGGAAAAGAATAAGTCTAGGTAGGACGAAAATGACCTAAATGTTCATCCAATGACACAAACACACCAATTGGATGCACAAGATTAGTTAAAAACCCAAGATGGACAAGAATAAACATAGGGAGGACGAAAATGACCTAAATGTTCATACAATGACACAAATACACCTATTAGATGCACAAGATTGGTTAAAAACCATTGTTGGAAAAGAATAAGTCTAGGTAGGACGAAAATGACCTAAATGTTCATCCAATGACACAAACACACCAATTGGATGCACAAGATTAGTTAAAAACCCAAGATGGACAAGAATAAACATAGGGAGGACGAAAATGACCTAAATGTTCATACAATGACACAAATACACCTATTAGATGCACAAGATTGGTTAAAAACCATTGTTGGAAAAGAATAAGTCTAGGTAGGACGAAAATGACTGACACAAACACACCTATTGGATGCACAAGATTGGTTAAAAACTCTAATTGGACTAAAATAAACCTAGGGAGGACGAAAATGACCTAAATATTCATCCAATGACACAAACAAACCTATTAGATGCACAAGATTGGTTAAAAACACTAGTTGGAAAAGAATAAGTCTAGGTAGGACGAAAATGACCTAAATGTTCATCCAATGACATAAATGAACTTATTGGATGCACAAGATTGGTTAAAAACTCTAATTGGACTAAAATAAACCTAGGGAGGACGAAAATGACCTAAATGTTCATCCAATGACATAAATGAACTTATTGGATGCACAAGATTGGTTAAAAACTCTAATTGGACTAAAATAAACCTAGGGAGGACGAAAATGACCTAAATGTTCATCCAATGACATAAATGAACTTATTGGATGCACAAGATTGGTTAAAAACTCTAATTGGACTAAAATAAACCTAGGGAGGACGAAAATGACCTAAATGTTCATCCAATGACATAAATGAACTTATTGGATGCACAAGATTGGTTAAAAACTCTAATTGGACTAAAATAAACCTAGGGAGGACGAAAATGACCTAAATGTTCATCCAATGACATAAATGAACTTATTGGATGCACAAGATTGGTTAAAAACTCTAATTGGACTAAAATAAACCTAGGGAGGACGAAAATGACCTAAATGTTCATCCAATGACACAAACACACCTATTGGGTGCACAACATTGGTTAAAAACCCTAATTGTACTAGAATAAACCTAGGGAGCACGAAATTGACCTAAATGTTCATACAATGACACAAACACACCTATTGGATGCACAAGATTGGTTAAAAACTCTAATTGGACTAAAATAAACCTAGGGAGGACGAAAATGACCTAAATATTCATCCAATGACACAAACAAACCTATTAGATGCACAAGATTGGTTAAAAACACTAGTTGGAAAAGAATAAGTCTAGGTAGGACGAAAATGACCTAAATGTTCATCCAATGACACAAACACACCTATTGGGTGCACAACATTGGTTAAAAACCCTAATTGTACTAGAATAAACCTAGGGAGCACGAAATTGACCTAAATGTTCATACAATGACACAAACACACCTATTGGATGCACAAGATTGGTTAAAAACTCTAATTGGACTAAAATAAACCTAGGGAGGACGAAAATGACCTAAATATTCATCCAATGACACAAACAAACCTATTAGATGCACAAGATTGGTTAAAAACACTAGTTGGAAAAGAATAAGTCTAGGTAGGACGAAAATGACCTAAATGTTCATCCAATGACACAAACACACCTATTGGGTGCACAACAAACCCTAGTTGGACAAGAATAAGTCTAGGTAGGACGAAAATGACCTAAATGTTCATCCAATGACACAAACACACCTATTGGATGCAAAAGATTAGTTAAAAACCCACGATGGAGAAGAATAAACCTAGGGAGGACGTAAATGACCTAAATGTTCATCCATTGACCCAAACACACCTATTGGATGCACAAGATTGGTTAAAAACTCTAATTGGACTAAAATAAACCTAGGGAGGACGAAAATGACCTAAATGTTCATCCAATGACACAAACACACCTATTGGATGCACAAGATTGGTTAAAAACTCTAATTGGACTAAAATAAACCTAGGGAGGACGAAAATGACCTAAATGTTCATCCAATGACACAAACACACCTATTGGATGCACAAGATTGGTTAAAAGCCTTAATTGGACTATAATAAACCTAGGGAAGGCGAAAATGACCAAAATGTTCATCCAAAGACACAAATGAACTTTTCGGATGCACAAGATTGTATAATAACCCTAATTGTACTAGAATAAACCAAGAGAGGACGAAAATGACCTAAATGTTCACCGAATGACACAAATGAACTTATTGGATGCACAAGATTGGTTAAAAACCCAAACTGGACAATAATAAGCCAATAGGGGACGAAAATGACCTAAATGTTCATCCAATGACACAAACACACCTATTGGAAGCACAAGATTGGTTAAAAACCCTAATTTGAGAAGAATAAGCCTAGGGAGGACGAAAATGACCCAAATGTTCATCCAATAACACAAACACACCT
>NW_027334369.1:4203-6462 GCF_000331145.2 Cicer arietinum
CTTGGATGCACAAGATTGGTTAAACACCCTAGTTGGACAAGAATAAGTCTAGGTAGGACGAAAATGACCTAAATGTTCATCCAATGACACTAACACACCTATTGGATGCACAAGATTGGTTAAAAACCCTAATTGGACTAGAATAAACCTAGGGAGGATGAACAAGACCTAAATGTTCATCCAATGACCCAAACACACCTATTGAATGCACGGGATTAGTTAAAAACCCAAGATGGAGAACAATAAACCTAGAGAGGATGAAAATGACCTAAATGTTCATCCAATAACACAAATACAGCTATTAGATGCACAAGATTGGTTCAAAACCCTAGTTGGACAAGAATAAGTCTAGGTAGGACGAAAATGACCTAAATGTTCATCCAATAACACAAATACAGCTATTAGATGCACAAGATTGGTTCAAAACCCTAGTTGGACAAGAATAAGTCTAGGTAGGACGAAAATGACCTAAATGTTCATCCAATAACACAAATACAGCTATTAGATGCACAAGATTGGTTCAAAACCCTAGTTGGACAAGAATAAGTCTAGGTAGGACGAAAATGACCTAAATGTTCATCCAATAACACAAATACAGCTATTAGATGCACAAGATTGGTTCAAAACCCTAGTTGGACAAGAATAAGTCTAGGTAGGACGAAAATGACCTAAATGTTCATCCAATAACACAAATACAGCTATTAGATGCACAAGATTGGTTCAAAACCCTAGTTGGACAAGAATAAGTCTAGAAATGACGAGAATGGCCTAAATGTTCATCCAATGATACAAACACAACTATTGGATGCACAGGATTGGTTAAAAACTGTATTTAGACTAGAATAAAGCTAGGGGGGACGAAAAAGACCTAAATGTTCATCCAATGACACAAATGAACTTAATGGATGCACAAGATTGGATAAAACCCCATATTGGAAAAGAATAAGCCTAGGGAGGACGAAAATGACCTAAATGTTCATCCAGTAACACAAATACAGCTATTAGATGCACAAGATTGGTTCAAAACCCTAGTTGGACAAGAATAAGTCTAGGTAGGACGAAAACGACCTAAATGTTCATCCAATAACACAAATACAGCTATTAGATGCACAAGATTGGTTCAAAACCCTAGTTGGACAAGAATAAGTCTAGGTAGGACGAAAACGACCTAAATGTTCATCCAATAACACAAATACAGCTATTAGATGCACAAGATTGGTTCAAAACCCTAGTTGGACAAGAATAAGTCTAGGTAGGACGAAAACGACCTAAATGTTCATCCAATAACACAAATACAGCTATTAGATGCACAAGATTGGTTCAAAACCCTAGTTGGACAAGAATAAGTCTAGGTAGGACAAAAATGACCTAAATGTTCATCCAATGACACAAACACACCTATTGGACGCACAACATTAGTTAAAAACCCTAGATGGACAAGAATAAACCTAGGGAGGACGAAAACGACCTAAATGTTCATCCAATGACACAAACACACCTATTGGATGCACAAGATTAGTTAAAAACCCAAGATGGACAAGAATAAACCTAGGGAGGACGAAAACGACCTAAATGTTCATCCAATGACACAAACACACCTATTGGATGCACAAGATTAGTTAAAAACCCAAGATGGACAAGAATAAACCTAGGGAGGACGAAAACGACCTAAATGTTCATCCAATGACACAAACACACCTACTGGATGCACAAGATTGGTTAAAAGCCTTAATTGGAGTATAATAAACCTAGGGAGGGCGAAAATGACCAAAATGTTCATCCAAAGACACAATTAAACTTATTGGATGCACAAGATTGTATAAAATCCCTAAATGGACTAGAATAATCCAAGGAAAGATGAAAATGACCTAAATGTTCACCCAATGACACAAATGAACTTATTGGATGCACAAGATTGGTTAAAAACCCAAATTGGACAAGAATACGCCAATGGGGGACGAAAATGACCTAAATGTTCATCCAATGACACAAACACACCTATTGGAAGCACAAGATTGGTTAAAAACCCTAATTTGACAAGAATAAGCCTAGGGAGGACGAAAATGACCTAAATGTTCATCCAATGATACAAACACAACTATTGGATGCACAGGATTGGTTAAAAACTGTATTTAGACTAGAATAAAGCTAGGGGGGACGAAAAAGACCTAAATGTTCATCCAATGACACAAATGAACTTAATGGATGCACAAGATTGGTTAAAAACCCTAGTTGGACAAGAATAAGTCTAGGTAGGAC
>NW_027334369.1:6865-8901 GCF_000331145.2 Cicer arietinum
CCAATGACACAAATGAACTTATTGGATGCACAAGATTGGTTAAAAACCCAAATTGGACAAGAATAAGCCAATGGGGGACGAAAATGACCTAAATGTTTATCCAATGACATAAACACACCTATTGGAAGCACAAGAATGGTTGAAAACACTAATTGTACTAGAATAAACCTAGGGAGGACGAAAATGACCTAAATGTTCATCCAATGACACAAACACACCTATTGGAAGCACAAGATTGGTTAAAAACCCTACTTTGACAAAAATAAGCCTAGGGAGGACGAAAATGACCTAAATGTTCATCCAATGATACAAACACACCTATTAGATGCAGGAGATTAGTTAAAAACCCAAGATGGAGAACAATAAACCTAGAGAGGATGAAAATGACCTAAATGTTCATCCAATGACACAAACACACCTATTGGATGCACAAGATTGGTTAAAAGCCTTAATTGGACTATAATAAACCTAGGGAGGGCGAAAATGACCAAAATGTTCATTCAAAGACATAAATGAACTTATTGGATGCACAAGATTGGTTAAAAACCCTAGTTGGACAAGAATAAGTCTAGGTAGGACAAAAATGACCTAAATGTTCATCCAATGACACAAACACACCTATTGGATGCACAAGATTGGTTAAAAACCCAAATTGGACTATAATAATTCTCGGGAGGACGAAAATGACCTAAATGTTCATCCAATGACACAATCACACCTATTGGATGCACAAGATTAGTTAAAAACCCAAGATGGACAAGAAAAAGTCTAGGTAGGACGAAAATGACCTAAATGTTCATGCAATGACACAAATGAACTTATTGGATGCACAAGATTGATTAAAAACCATAATTTGACTAGAATAAACCTAGGGAGGATGAACATGACCTAAATGTTCATCCAAAGACACAAACACACCTATTGGATGCACAAGATTGCTTAAAAACCATAATTTGACTAGAATAAACCTAGGGAGGACGAAAATGACCTAAATGTTCATGCAATGACACAAATGAACTTATTGGATGCACAAGATTTGTTAAAAACCCTAATTGGACAAGAATAAGCTTAGGGAGGACGAAAATGACCTAAATATTCCTCCAATGGGGGATGAAAATGACCTAAATGTTCATCCAAAGACACAAACACACCTATTGGAAGCACAAGATTGGTTAAAAACCCTAATTGTACTAGAATAAACCTAGGGAGGACGAAAATGACCTAAATGTTCATCCAATGACACAAACACACCTATTGGAAGCACAAGATTGGTTAAAAACCCTAATTGTACTAGAATAAACCTAGGGAGGACGAAAATGACCTAAATGTTCATCCAATGACACAAACACACCTATTGGAAGCACAAGATTGGTTAAAAACCCTAATTGTACTAGAATAAACCTAGGGAGGACGAAAATGACCTAAATGTTCATCCAATGACACAAACACACCTATTGGAAGCACAAGATTGGTTAAAAACCCTAATTGTACTAGAATAAACCTAGGGAGGACGAAAATGACCTAAATATTCATCCAATTACACAAATGAACTTCTTGGATGCACAAGATTAGTTAAACACCCTAGTTGGACAAGAATAAGTCTAGGTAGGACGAAAATGACCTAAATGTTCATCCAATGACACAAACACACCTATTGGATGCACAAGATTGGTTAAAAACCCTAATTGGACTAGAATAAACCTAGGGAGGATGAACATGACCTAAATGTTCATCCAATGACACAAACACACCTATTGGATGCACAAGATTAGTTAAAAACCCAAGATGGAGAACAATAAACCTAGAGAGGATAAAAATGACCTAAATGTTCATGCAATGACACAAATGAACTTATTGGATGCACAAGATTTGTTAAAAACCCTAATTGGACAAGAATAAACCTAGGGAGGGCGAAAATGACCAAAATGTTCATCCAAACACACAAATGAAATTATTGGATGCACAAGATTGTATAAAAACCCTAATTGGACTAGAATAAACCAAGGGAGGACAAAAATGACCTAAATGTTAATCCA
>NW_027334370.1:0-1089 GCF_000331145.2 Cicer arietinum
TTGACTATAACCCTTGGCTACTAATCTTGCTTTGTTCCTTGTTATCACACCATTCTCATCCAAATTGTTTCTGAAAACTCATCTGGTTCCTATGAAATGCTTACCCTCTGGCCTAGGTACTAAACTCCACACCTTGTTTCTCTCAAACTGGTTTAACTCCTCTTGCATAGCAAGTATCCACTCACTATCTAACAGGGATTCCTTAATGTTCTTAGGTTCAATCTGAGATACAAAGGCTGTAAAGTTACAAAACTGACTAAGGCTTCTCCTAGTTGCAACACCTTTAGAGATATCGCCTATAATGTTGTCTAAAGGGTGGTTTCGGTTGAACTTCCATTCCTTAGGCAACTCACAGGTTTCTATAGGTTCTACAAGGTCTGATCTAGTTGGAGGGTCAGCTATAGGTTGTTCTAGTGGTTCAGATTCTACAACATCATCCAAAATGTCAATAACCTTAGAAGGAGTTTTGTTCAAGTTTTCTGTAAAAGATTCATCAAACTTTACATGAACTGACTCTTCTATGGTCTTTGTTCTTTTGTTGTAGATTCTATAGGCCTTACTAGTTTGGGAATATCCTAAAAAGATACCTTCATCTGCCTTAGGGTCAAACTTTCCTAGGTGTTCTTTGCCATTGTTCAACACAAAGCACTTACAACCAAAGATTCTAAAGTAGGAAAGGTTTGGTTTTCTACCCTTGTAAAGCTCATAGGGTGTTTTCCTAAGCAGGGGCCTAATGAGAACTCTATTTACAACATGAGTGGCTGTACTAATTGCATCTGCCCAAAAGTACTTAGGTAGGTTGGAGTCCTTAAGCATGGTCCTAGCTAACTCTTCTAGGGATCTATTTTTCCTCTCCACTACCCCATTCTGCTGTGGTGTCCTAGGGGCTGAATAGATGTGGTTGATTCCATTTGATTCACAATAATTTTGAAAAAGATCATTTTGGAATTCACCTCCATGATCACTTTTTATTGAAACAATTTTCAAATCATTCTTGCCAAAAAATAAGTCCATGTGAACCTTGAGTAATCATCAACCACCACATATCCATACAGGTTTCCACCTAAACTCTTAACTTGGGCAGGTCCA
>NW_027334371.1:0-3492 GCF_000331145.2 Cicer arietinum
GATAATAATAATATTTAATAAAATAGAGTTGTGTATTTGTTATATGTAATTATTACTTTATTTTAAACTCTATTTTGTTATATGTTATTATTATCTTCGTTATGAAATGGAACTATATAACGAAGATAAAAATAACATATAATAAAATAGAGTTGTTAAATAAAGTAATAATTACATATTAATTTAACAACTAAATTTTGTTATATGTTATTATTATTTTTGTTATTAAGTACAACTACAAAACAAAGATAATAATAAAATATAGTTGTAAAATAAAATAATATTTACAAATTTATTTGACAACTCAATTTTGTTATATGTTAATATAATTTTCGTTATTAAGTACAATTACAAAACAAATATAATAATAACATTTTATAAAATAGAGATGTGTAATAAATAAGTAATTATTACTTTATTTAACAACACTATTTTACTCTATTTTATATTATTATCTTCATTTTTTAGTTTTACTTCATAACCAAGATAATAATAACATATAATAAAATAGAGCTGTCAAATAAAGTAATAATTACATATTTATTTGACAACTTAATTTTTTATATGTTATTATTATTTTGGTTATTAAGTATATCTACAAAACGAAGATAATAATAACATTTAATAAAATAGAGTTGTCAATTAAAGTAATATTTACAAATTTATTTCACAACTCAATTTTGTTATATATTATTATAATTTTCGTTATTTAATTCAACTACATAACGAAGATAATAATAATATTTAATAAAATAGAGTTGTGTATTTGTTATATGTAATTATTAGTTTATTTGACAATTCTATTTTATTATATGTTATTATTATTTTCGTTACAAAGATAATAATAACATATAATAAAATAGAGTTGTCAAATAAAGTAATAATAACTTAATTATTATATGACTCTATTTTATTAAATGTTATTATTATTTTCGTTTTGTAGTTGTTATTATTAATGAAAAAAATAATAGCATATAACACAATTGAGCTATCAAATAAATATGTAATTATTACTTTATTTGCCAACCTTATTTTTTATACGTTATTATGTTTTTTGTTATATAGTAGTACTTTAAAACGAAGATAATAATTACATATAATAATATAGAGTTGTTAAATAAAGTAATATTTACTTATTTATTACACAAATCTATTTTGTTAAATGTTATTATTATCTTCGTTTTTTAGTTGTACTTAATGAAGAAAACAATAATAACATATAACAAAATTGAGTTGTCAAATAAATTTGTAAATATTACTTTATGTAATTTTTACTTTATTTGACAACTCTGTTTTATTATATGTTATTATTATCTTTGTTATGTAATAAAACTATAAAACGAAGATAATAATAACATATAATAAAACATTATTTTCAAAAAAAGTAATAATTACATCTTTATTTGACCATATTTTTGTGCCAGATGAATGATAGTGTTTGAAATCTGATGCGAAACCTGAAACACAACTATTAATTAAGGATAAGAATGCTATAAGGGTCTCTAGGTCTTCAATTTCATCTAGAGTTTTCAGGCAATTTTCGTACCACACGAGAAAAATGGACCGAAATCAATATTTTCAGACAAATGGATGGCAAGTGTTTGAAATCTGACACAGAACCCGAAACACAATTATAAAGTTAGGAGAAGAATGCTATAAGGTTCTCCCAGTCCTAGATATCATCTTGACTTTTCGGGTGATTTTCGTACCACTAAACAAAAACGGAATGAAATGCTTATTTTTGGACTAGATGATAACTAGAGTTTAAAATCTGACGTGAAACCCGAAATACAATTAAAATTTAGGAGAATGGGTGCTATAAGGGTCTTGCAGTCCTTGATTTCAAGTGGACTTTTCGGGCGATTTCGTACCATCCAACAAAAATGAACAGAAATCCATTTTTTCGGACCAGACGATGGCTATTATTTGAAACGAAACCTGAAACACGAAACACAATTATAAATTTAGAAAACAATGCTATAAGGGTATCCCAGTACTCGATTTCCTATTATATGTTATTATTATTTTCATTATTAAGTATAACTACAAAACAAAGATAATAATACCATTTAATAAAGTAGAGTTGTCAAATAAAGTAATATTTACAATTTATTTGACAACTCAATTTTGTTATTCGTTATTATAATTTTCGTTATTAAATACAACTACCAAATGAAGATAATAATAACATTTAACAAAATAGAGTTGTCTAATAAATATGTAATTATTACTTTATTTGACAATTCTATTTTATTATATGTTATTATTATTTTCGTTGCAAAGATAATAATAACATATAATAAAATAGTGTTGTCAAATAAAGTAATAATCACATATTTATTAGACAACTCTATTTTGTTAAATGTTATTATTATCTTCATTTGGTAGTTGTATTTAACAACGAAAATTATAAAAACGAATAACAAAATTGAGTTGTCAAATAAATTTGTAAATATTACTTTATTTGACAATCTACTTTATTAAATGGTATTATTATCTTTGTTTTGTAGTTATACTTAATAATGAAAATAATAATAACATATAATCAAATAGAGTTGTCAAATAAAGTAATAATTACATATTTATTTGATAAACTCAATTTTATTATATGTTATCATTATCTTCGTTATATAATTGTAATAATTACAATTGTATATAATAAAATAGAGTTGTCAAATAAAGTAATAATTACATATTTATTTGATAAACTCAATTTTATTATATGTTATCATTATCTTCGTTATATAATTGTAATAATTACAATTGTATATAATAAAATAGAGTTGTCAAATAAAGTAATAATTACATATTTATTTGATAAACTCAATTTTATTATATGTTATCATTATCTTCGTTATATAATTGTAATAATTACAATTGTATATAATAAAATAGAGTTGTCAAATAAAGTAATAATTACATATTTATTTGATAAACTCAATTTTATTATATGTTATCATTATCTTCGTTATATAATTGTAATAATTACAATTGTATATAATAAAATAGAGTTGTCAAATAAAGTAATAATTACATATTTATTTGATAAACTCAATTTTATTATATGTTATCATTATCTTCGTTATATAATTGTAATAATTACAATTGTATATAATAAAATAGAGTTGTCAAATAAAGTAATAATTACATATTTATTTGATAAACTCAATTTTATTATATGTTATTGTTTTTTTCTATTATATAGTAGTACTTTATAACAAACATAATAATACCATATAATAAAATAGTGTTGTCAAATAAAGTAATATTTACATATTTATTGATAAACTCAATTTTATTATATGTTATTATTATGTTCGTTATGAAGTAAAACTATAAAACGAAGATAATAATAACATATAATAAAATAGTGGTTTCAAATAAAGTAATAATTACTTATTTATTACACAACTATATTTTATTAAATGTTATTATGATATTCGTTTTGTAGTTGTACTTAATAACGAATTTATAATAACATATAACAAATTT
>NW_027334371.1:4166-6397 GCF_000331145.2 Cicer arietinum
ACAACTCTATTTTATTATATGTTATTATTTTCTTTGTTATACAGTAGTACTTCATAATGAAGATAATAACTTATAATACAATAGAGTTGTCAAATAAAAGAATAATTACATATTTATTTGATAAATTTAATTTTAATATATGTTATTATTATTTTTGTTATGAAGTAAAACTATAAAATGAAGATAATAATAACATATAATGAAATAGTGTTTTCAAATAAATTAATAATTACATATTTATTACACAACTGTATTTTATTAAATGTTATTATTATCTTCGTTTTGAAGTTGTACTTACTTACGAAAATTTTAACAACATATAACAAAATCGGGTTGTCAAATAAATTTGTAAATATTACTTTATGTAATTTTTACTTTATTTGACAACTCTTTTTTATTATATGTTATTATTATCTTTGTTATGACATTAAACTGTAAAACGAAGATAATAATAACATATAATCAAATAGAGTTATCAAATAAAATAATAATTAGATATTCATTTGGCAACTCTATTGTATTATATGTTATTATTATCTAGGTTTTGTATTTGTTTTTCATAACGAAGATAATAATAAAATATTATTTTCAAATAAAGTAATAATTACATCTTTATTTGACACTTTGTTTTATTATATGTTACTATCATATTCATTTTCTAGTCCTACTTCGCAATGAAGATAACACTAAATACTAAACATCGAACCTTAAAACCAAAACCCTATATCCTAAACCTTAAACACTGAACCCTATACATTAAATAAATATGTAATAATTACTTTATTTGACAACTCTATTTTGTTAGGGTTTAGTGTGTTGGGTTGTTTAGGGTTTAAAAAATCAAGTTTCGTGTGTTAGGTTGTTATGAAGAACAACTACATAACGAAGATAATAAAAACATATCATAAAATAGAGTTGTCAAATAAATATGTAATTATCATTTTATTAGACAACTCTATTTTATTATATGATACAATTATCTTCATCATGTAGTTGTACTTCATAACGAAGATAATAGAAACATATAATAAAATAGAGTTGTCAAATAAAGTAATAATTACATATTTATTTGACAACTCAATTTTGTTATATATTGTTATTATTTTTTTTTTTTATAGTTTTAGTTCATAATGAAGATAATAATAACATATAATAAAATAGAGTTGTCAAATAAATATGTAATTATTTATTTATTTGACAACTCAATTTTGTTATATGTTATTATTAACTTCGTTTTATAGTTATACTTAAGAATGAAGATAATTATAACATATAATAAATTAGATTTGTCAAACAAATAAGTAATGACGAAGATAATAATAAAATATAATAAAAATGGGTGAAATAAAGTAATAATTACATATTTATTTGACAACTCAATTTTGTTATATATTGTTATTATCTTTTTTTATAGTTTTAGTTCATAATGAAGATAATAATAACATATAATAAAATAGAGTTGTCAAATAAATATTTAATTATTTATTTATTTGACAACTCAATTTTGTTATATGTTATTATTAACTTCTTTTTATAGTTATACTTAAGAATGAAGATAATTATAACGTATAATTAATTAGAGTTGTCAAACAAATAAGTAATGACGAAGATAATAATAAAATATAATAAAAATGGGTGGTCAAATCAAGTAATAATTACATTTTTATTTGACAACTCAATTTTCTTATATGTTTTTATTATTTTCATTTTGTAGTTATACTAAATAACGAAAATAATAATAACATATAACAAAATTTAGTTATAAAATAAATAAAAAAACTAAGAAAATAATAACATATAATAAAATAGAGTTGTCAAATAAATATTTAATTATTACATTTTTTGTCATCTCTATTTTAATTAATGTTATTATTATCTTCGTTTTATAGTTTTACTTCATAACAAAGATAATAATAAGATATAGTAAAATATAATTGTCAAATAAAGGAATAATTACATATTTATTTTACAACTTAATTTTGTTATATGTTATTATTATTTTCGTTATTTAGTACAACTACAAAACGAAGATAGTAATAAAATATAATAAAATATAGTTGTCAAACAAATATATAATTATTAATTTATTTGACAACTCTATTTTACTATTATCTTCGTTTATTAGTTTTACTTCATAACGAAGATAATTATAACATATAATAAAATATAGTTGTCAAATAATGTAATAATTAAATATTTATTTGACAACTCTATTTTATTATATGTTATTA
>NW_027334372.1:0-840 GCF_000331145.2 Cicer arietinum
GTGCATCCAATAAGTTCCTTTGTGTCTTTGGATTAACATTTATGTCATTTTTGTCCACCCTGAGATTATTTTAGTCCAATTTTTGTTTTTTACCAATCTTGTGCATCCAATAATTTCATTTGTTTCATTGGATTAACATTTAGGTCATTTTCGTCCCCCCCCTAGGATTATTCTTGCCCAATTAGGGTTTTTAACCAATCTTATTCATCCAATAGGTGTGTTTGTGTCATCGGATTAACGTTTAGGTCATTTTCGTCCTCCCTAGGCTTATTCCTGTCCAATTAGGGTTTTTAACCAATCTTGTGAAACCAATAGGTGTGTTTGTATCATTGGATTAACATTTAGGTCTTTTTAATCCTCCCTAGGCTATTTCTAATCCAATTAGGAGTATTAACCAATCTTGTGTGTCCAATAAGTTTGTTTGTGTAATTGGATTAACATTTAGGTCATTTTCGTCCTCCATAGGCTTATTCTAGTCCAATTAGGGTTTTTAACCAGTCTTGTGCATCCAATAGGTGTCTTTGTGTCATTGGTGTTGGACTTTAGTCCTCTTAATCCTAGTTTTGACATAATTAACAAACATACAATGTGCATACATCATATGATAAATCTAACATTTCAATTGAGCAAGATTTCAGGAACAACAATCCAATCCTACACACTTGAAACATATTGCTTGGAGCACAAGAAATCAACAAAAGTTGAATTTTGACTGAGTAAATCGATTGGGAAATCGATTGCATCACAAGGGTGTAAGGAAACATAACTGTTTGTGATTGTATAATCGATTGGGCAATCGACTGACTAAATTAGAAATGAAAACTGCACAAGTCAGTAGCA
>NW_027334372.1:1583-2814 GCF_000331145.2 Cicer arietinum
ATATACAAAAGAACTCTCAACAACACATTGTTAACATACTGAGATTGCTTTTTCAGATCACAGCCAAAGAGATTATCAACAATCAATAAGAGAGCTGGAAAAGTGATCTTGAAAGACAAGGTTCTCATGAACAATCCTTGAATATCCAGAATCGTGAGAAGTCACATTGACCAAGATTGAAGACTTCTTTTTGTTCTTCCTTTATTCAGTTTGTAATAATACTTTGAAAAGAAACGAAAGCGAGAAAGCCAGCTTGAAACTGGTGGCTACTTTCTTGGGTGAGAGTGCTCAACAAGAAAGAGTCGTACTTTGATTCTGTGTTAGATTGCTGAGTGTCTACAAGGATCAGAGGGTGATCAATAGGAAAGAGATCATTAAGATAGATAGGTTTCGGGGATGAAACTGGACAATCTGTAATTGATTCTTTCTATTGGAGAAGAAAATCTGAAATCCGATTGGATTGTCAGGACTGGATGTAGGTTGTCTCGTTGACAACTGAACCATGATAAATTCTTGGTGCAATCTTCTCTAACCCTTAACACCTTTAATTTTCTATCTTGCAATATTTGTATGTGTGATCAATCTACTTGTAATTGCTAATCTTGTATGCCACAATTTAATTCCGCTGTGTGTATGAGATTGATGCCACAATTTAATTCCGTTGTGTGTATGAAATTGATTTAATTTCTTAAAGAACTGATACATTCCGATTATTTCGAGGTCATAATAATCAACAATTGGATTAACATTTAGGTCTTTTTCATCCTCCTTAGGCTTATTCTTGTCCAATTAGGGTTTTTAATCAATGTTGTGCATCCAATAGCTGTGTTTGTGTCATTGGATTAAAATTTAGGTCATTTTCGTCCTCCCTAGGCATATTTTAGTTCAATTATGGTATTTAGCCAATCTTGTGCATCCAATAAGTTCATTTGTGTCAATGGATTAACATTTAGGTCATTTTCGTCCACCCAAGGCTTATTCTTTTCCAATTATAGTTTTTAACCAATCTTGTGCATCCAATAGGCGTGTTTATGTCATTGGATTAACATTTAGGTCATTTTCATCCTCCCTAGGCTTATTTGTGTAGGCTTATTCTTGTCCAATTAGGATTTTATCCAATCTTGTGCATCCAACAAGTTCCTTTGTGTCATTGGATTAATATTTAGGTAATTTTCGTCCTCCCTAGGCTTATTCTTGTCCAATTAGTGTTTTTAACAAATCTTGTGCATCC
>NW_027334373.1:0-1508 GCF_000331145.2 Cicer arietinum
GTATTGGGATTTGTGGTTAGTCAGAGAGGAATAGAGGTTGATCCCGATAAGATTCGAGCCATTTGAGAAATGCCTCCCCCGAGTACAGAAAAAGAAGTTCGCGGTTTTCTTGGGAGACTAAATTATATTTCAAGATTTATATCACAACTAACAGCTACTTGTGAACCGATATTTAAACTTTTACGAAAAAATCAAACAGTTGTGTGGAACCAAGAATGTCAAAATGCATTTGAAAAAATCCGACAGTATTTGCAAAATCCTCCAATTCTAGCCCCACCAGTTCTGGGCCGACCCTTGATTATGTATCTTACAGTCCTCGACGGGGCCATGGGATGCGTACTGGGGCAACATGATGAAACAGGAAAAAAGGAGCATGCCATTTATTATCTAAGTAAAAAATTTACAGATGTTGAAACAAGATATACAATGTTAGAACGTACTTGTTGTGCCTTAGCATGGGCGGCTCATCGCTTGAGGCAATACATGCTTTGCCATACAACTTATTTGATATCCAAAATGGATCCAATCAAGTACATTTTTGAAAAGCCCGCTCTCACAGGGCGAATTGCTCGATGGCAGGTGATGTTATCAGAATATGATATTACATATGTTACTCAGAAAGCCATCAAAGGGAGTGCCTTAGCAGATTATCTAGCTAATCAACCTGTTGATGATTATAAATCAATGCAATGTGAATTCCCAGACGAAAGTATCATGGTTTTGTCTGAAGAATATGATGATGGAAAATGGACCTTATTGTTCGACGGGGCCTCAAACATAATGGGGCATGGGATTGGGGTTGTTTTAATATCTCCAAAAAAGAAGTTCATACCTATCACGGCGCGATTGTGTTTTGATTGTACCAATAATATGGCAGAATATGAAGCTTGCGCCATGGGAGTTTTGGCGGCTTTGGAATCAAAAGCAAAAGTTCTAGAAGTATATGGAGATTCAGCCCTAGTCATTAATCAGCTTAACCAAGAATGGGAAACTCGAGATAAGAAGTTAATACCTTATTTTACCTACATAAAAGAATTGTCTTTAGAATTTGACAAAATCACGTTTCACCATGTCCCTCGAGAAGACAATCAATTGGCTGATGCTTTGGCTACTTTATCATCTATGTTCCAAATAAATCGAAACGATGAAATCCCATCAATTAAAATGGAGAGTCGAGATTACCCAGCCTACTGCCATGTCATGGAAGAAGAAACTGACGGAAAACCGTGGTATCACGACATCAAACATTATCTTATAAATAGAGAATATCCTCCCGGAATATCGGAGAATGAGAAAAGAACTTTGAGACGGTTATCCGCGAGCTTTTTTGTGAACGAAAATATTTTGTATAAGAGGAATCACGATATGGTACTCCTCAGATGTGTTGATGTTAATGAGGCGAAGGAAATTCTACGGACGGGGCCTCAAACATAATGGGGCATGGGATTGGGGTTATTTTAATATCTCCAAAAAAGAAGTTCATACCTATCACGGCGCAATTGTGTTTT
>NW_027334374.1:0-5309 GCF_000331145.2 Cicer arietinum
AAGACCTAAATGTTAATCCAATTACACAAATGAACTTATTGGATGCACAAGATTGGTTAAAAAATTTAATTGAACTAGAATAAACCTAGGGGGGGGGGGATGAAAATGACCTAAATGTTAATCCAATGACACAAATGAACTTATTGAATGCACAAGATTGGTTAAAAACCCTAATTGGACTAGAATTAACCTAGGGTGGACGAAAATTACCTAAATGTTCTTCCAATGACACAAACACACCTATTTGATGCACAAGATTGGTTAAAAACCCTAATTGAACTAGAATAAACCTAGGGAGGACGAATATGACCAAAATGTTAATCTAATGACACAAATGAACTTATTAGATGCACAAGATTGGTTAAAAACCCTAATTGAACTAGAATAAACCTAGGGAGGACGAATATGACCAAAATGTTAATCTAATGACACAAATGAACTTATTAGATGCACAAGATTGGTTAAAAACCCTAATTGAACTAGAATAAACCTAGGGAGGACGAATATGACCAAAATGTTAATCTAATGACACAAATGAACTTATTAGATGCACAAGATTGGTTAAAAACCCTAATTGAACTAGAATAAACCTAGGGAGGACGAATATGACCAAAATGTTAATCTAATGACACAAATGAACTTATTAGATGCACAAGATTGGTTAAAAACCCTAATTGAACTAGAATAAACCTAGGGAGGACGAATATGACCAAAATGTTAATCTAATGACACAAATGAACTTATTAGATGCACAAGATTGGTTAAAAACCCTAATTGAACTAGAATAAACCTAGGGAGGACGAATATGACCAAAATGTTAATCTAATGACACAAATGAACTTATTAGATGCACAAGATTGGTTAAAAACCCTAATTGAACTAGAATAAACCTAGGGAGGACGAATATGACCAAAATGTTAATCTAATGACACAAATGAACTTATTAGATGCACAAGATTGGTTAAAAACCCTAATTGAACTAGAATAAACCTAGGGAGGACGAATATGACCAAAATGTTAATCTAATGACACAAATGAACTTATTAGATGCACAAGATTGGTTAAAAACCCTAATTGAACTAGAATAAACCTAGGGAGGACGAATATGACCAAAATGTTAATCTAATGACACAAATGAACTTATTAGATGCACAAGATTGGTTAAAAACCCTAATTGAACTAGAATAAACCTAGGGAGGACGAATATGACCAAAATGTTAATCTAATGACACAAATGAACTTATTAGATGCACAAGATTGGTTAAAAACCCTAATTGAACTAGAATAAACCTAGGGAGGACGAATATGACCAAAATGTTAATCTAATGACACAAATGAACTTATTAGATGCACAAGATTGGTTAAAAACCCTAATTGAACTAGAATAAACCTAGGGAGGACGAATATGACCAAAATGTTAATCTAATGACACAAATGAACTTATTAGATGCACAAGATTGGTTAAAAACCCTAATTGAACTAGAATAAACCTAGGGAGGACGAATATGACCAAAATGTTAATCTAATGACACAAATGAACTTATTAGATGCACAAGATTGGTTAAAAACCCTAATTGAACTAGAATAAACCTAGGGAGGACGAATATGACCAAAATGTTAATCTAATGACACAAATGAACTTATTAGATGCACAAGATTGGTTAAAAACCCTAATTGAACTAGAATAAACCTAGGGAGGACGAATATGACCAAAATGTTAATCTAATGACACAAATGAACTTATTAGATGCACAAGATTGGTTAAAAACCCTAATTGAACTAGAATAAACCTAGGGAGGACGAATATGACCAAAATGTTAATCTAATGACACAAATGAACTTATTAGATGCACAAGATTGGTTAAAAACCCTAATTGAACTAGAATAAACCTAGGGAGGACGAATATGACCAAAATGTTAATCTAATGACACAAATGAACTTATTAGATGCACAAGATTGGTTAAAAACCCTAATTGAACTAGAATAAACCTAGGGAGGACGAATATGACCAAAATGTTAATCTAATGACACAAATGAACTTATTAGATGCACAAGATTGGTTAAAAACCCTAATTGAACTAGAATAAACCTAGGGAGGACGAATATGACCAAAATGTTAATCTAATGACACAAATGAACTTATTAGATGCACAAGATTGGTTAAAAACCCTAATTGAACTAGAATAAACCTAGGGAGGACGAATATGACCAAAATGTTAATCTAATGACACAAATGAACTTATTAGATGCACAAGATTGGTTAAAAACCCTAATTGAACTAGAATAAACCTAGGGAGGACGAATATGACCAAAATGTTAATCTAATGACACAAATGAACTTATTAGATGCACAAGATTGGTTAAAAACCCTAATTGAACTAGAATAAACCTAGGGAGGACGAATATGACCAAAATGTTAATCTAATGACACAAATGAACTTATTAGATGCACAAGATTGGTTAAAAACCCTAATTGAACTAGAATAAACCTAGGGAGGACGAATATGACCAAAATGTTAATCTAATGACACAAATGAACTTATTAGATGCACAAGATTGGTTAAAAACCCTAATTGAACTAGAATAAACCTAGGGAGGACGAATATGACCAAAATGTTAATCTAATGACACAAATGAACTTATTAGATGCACAAGATTGGTTAAAAACCCTAATTGAACTAGAATAAACCTAGGGAGGACGAATATGACCAAAATGTTAATCTAATGACACAAATGAACTTATTAGATGCACAAGATTGGTTAAAAACCCTAATTGAACTAGAATAAACCTAGGGAGGACGAATATGACCAAAATGTTAATCTAATGACACAAATGAACTTATTAGATGCACAAGATTGGTTAAAAACCCTAATTGAACTAGAATAAACCTAGGGAGGACGAATATGACCAAAATGTTAATCTAATGACACAAATGAACTTATTAGATGCACAAGATTGGTTAAAAACCCTAATTGAACTAGAATAAACCTAGGGAGGACGAATATGACCAAAATGTTAATCTAATGACACAAATGAACTTATTAGATGCACAAGATTGGTTAAAAACCCTAATTGAACTAGAATAAACCTAGGGAGGACGAATATGACCAAAATGTTAATCTAATGACACAAATGAACTTATTAGATGCACAAGATTGGTTAAAAACCCTAATTGAACTAGAATAAACCTAGGGAGGACGAATATGACCAAAATGTTAATCTAATGACACAAATGAACTTATTAGATGCACAAGATTGGTTAAAAACCCTAATTGAACTAGAATAAACCTAGGGAGGACGAATATGACCAAAATGTTAATCTAATGACACAAATGAACTTATTAGATGCACAAGATTGGTTAAAAACCCTAATTGAACTAGAATAAACCTAGGGAGGACGAATATGACCAAAATGTTAATCTAATGACACAAATGAACTTATTAGATGCACAAGATTGGTTAAAAACCCTAATTGAACTAGAATAAACCTAGGGAGGACGAATATGACCAAAATGTTAATCTAATGACACAAATGAACTTATTAGATGCACAAGATTGGTTAAAAACCCTAATTGAACTAGAATAAACCTAGGGAGGACGAATATGACCAAAATGTTAATCTAATGACACAAATGAACTTATTAGATGCACAAGATTGGTTAAAAACCCTAATTGAACTAGAATAAACCTAGGGAGGACGAATATGACCAAAATGTTAATCTAATGACACAAATGAACTTATTAGATGCACAAGATTGGTTAAAAACCCTAATTGAACTAGAATAAACCTAGGGAGGACGAATATGACCAAAATGTTAATCTAATGACACAAATGAACTTATTAGATGCACAAGATTGGTTAAAAACCCTAATTGAACTAGAATAAACCTAGGGAGGACGAATATGACCAAAATGTTAATCTAATGACACAAATGAACTTATTAGATGCACAAGATTGGTTAAAAACCCTAATTGAACTAGAATAAACCTAGGGAGGACGAATATGACCAAAATGTTAATCTAATGACACAAATGAACTTATTAGATGCACAAGATTGGTTAAAAACCCTAATTGAACTAGAATAAACCTAGGGAGGACGAATATGACCAAAATGTTAATCTAATGACACAAATGAACTTATTAGATGCACAAGATTGGTTAAAAACCCTAATTGAACTAGAATAAACCTAGGGAGGACGAATATGACCAAAATGTTAATCTAATGACACAAATGAACTTATTAGATGCACAAGATTGGTTAAAAACCCTAATTGAACTAGAATAAACCTAGGGAGGACGAATATGACCAAAATGTTAATCTAATGACACAAATGAACTTATTAGATGCACAAGATTGGTTAAAAACCCTAATTGAACTAGAATAAACCTAGGGAGGACGAATATGACCAAAATGTTAATCTAATGACACAAATGAACTTATTAGATGCACAAGATTGGTTAAAAACCCTAATTGAACTAGAATAAACCTAGGGAGGACGAATATGACCAAAATGTTAATCTAATGACACAAATGAACTTATTAGATGCACAAGATTGGTTAAAAACCCTAATTGAACTAGAATAAACCTAGGGAGGACGAATATGACCAAAATGTTAATCTAATGACACAAATGAACTTATTAGATGCACAAGATTGGTTAAAAACCCTAATTGGACAAGAATAAGCCTAGGGAGAACAAAAATGACCTAAATGGTCATCCAATAACACCAATGACCTTATTGCATGCATAAGATTTGTTAAAAACCTTAATTGGACAAGAATAAGTCTAGGGTGGACGAAAATGATCCAAATGTTCATCCAATGACACAAATGAACTTATTGCATGCATAAGATTTGTTAAAAACCTTAATTGGACAAGAATAAGTCTAGGGTGGACGAAAATGATCCAAATGTTCATCCAATGACACAAATGAACTTATTGCATGCATAAGATTTGTTAAAAACCTTAATTGGACAAGAATAAGTCTAGGGTGGACGAAAATGATCCAAATGTTCATCCAATGACACAAATGAACTTATTGGATGCACAAGATTGGTTAAAAACCCTAATTGGACAAGAATAGGCCTAGGGATGACGAAAATGACCTAAATGTTCATCCAGTGACACAAATGAACTTATTGCAGGCACAAGATTGGTAAAAAACCTTAATTGGACAAGAATAAGTCTAGGGAGGACGAAAATGACCTAAATGTTCATCCAATGACACAAACACACCTATTGGATGCACAAGATTGGTTAAAAACCCTAATTGGACAAGAATAAGCCTAGGGAGGACGAAAATGA
>NW_027334374.1:5835-6158 GCF_000331145.2 Cicer arietinum
CACACCTATTGGATGCACAAGATTGGTTAAAAACCTTAATTGGATAAGAATAAGTCTAGGGAGGACGAAAATTAACTAAATGTTCTTCCAGTGACACAAACACACCTATTTGATGCACAAGATTGGTTAAAAACGCTAATTGTACTAGAGGAAAACCTAGGGAGGACGAAAATGACCTAAATGTTCATCCAGTGACACAAATGAACTTATTGGATGCACAAGATTGGATAAAAACCCTAATTGGACTAGAATAAACGTATGGAGGACAAAAATTACCTAAATGTACATCCAATGACACAAATTAACTTATTGGATGCACAAGA
>NW_027334375.1:0-5452 GCF_000331145.2 Cicer arietinum
AGAATAATCCTAAGGAGGACGAAAATGTCCTAAATGTTAATCCAATGACACAAATGAACTTATATGATTCACAAGATTGTTTAAAAACCCTAATTGGACAAGAATAAGCCTAAGGAGGACGAAAATGACCTAAATGTTCATCCAATGACACAAATGAACTTATTGGATGCACAAGATTGGTGAAAAACCCTAATTGGACAAGAATAAACCTAAGGAGGACGAAAATGACCTAAATGTTAATTCCATGACCCAAATGAACATATTGGATGCACAAGATTGGTTAAAAACCCTAATTGGACTAGAATAATCCTAAGGAGGACGAAAATGTCCTAAATGTTAATCCAATGACACAAATGAACTTATTGGATGGACAAGATTGGTTAAAAACGCTAATTGGGCAAGAATAAGCCTAGGGAGGACGAAAATGACCTCAATGTTCATCCAATGACACAAATGAACTTATTGGATGGACAAGATTGGTTAAAAACGCTAATTGGGCAAGAATAAGCCTAGGGAGGACGAAAATGACCTCAATGTTCATCCAATGACACAAATGAACTTATTGGATGGACAAGATTGGTTAAAAACGCTAATTGGGCAAGAATAAGCCTAGGGAGGACGAAAATGACCTCAATGTTCATCCAATGACACAAATGAACTTATTGGATGGACAAGATTGGTTAAAAACGCTAATTGGGCAAGAATAAGCCTAGGGAGGACGAAAATGACCTCAATGTTCATCCAATGACACAAATGAACTTATTGGATGCACAAGATTGTTTAAAAACCCTAATTGGACAAGAATAAGCCTAAGGAGGACTAAAGTGACCTAAATTTTAATCCACTGGCACAAACACACTTATTGGATGCACAAGATTGGTTAGAAACCCTAATTGGACAAGAACAAGCCCAGGGAGGACGAAAATGACCTAAATGTTAATCCAATGACACAAATGAACTTATTGGATGCACAAGATTGGTTAAAAACGCTAATTGGGCAAGAATAAGCCTATGGAGGACGAAAATGATCTAAATGTTGATTCGATGAAACAAATGAACTTATTTGATGCACTAGATTGTTTAAAAACCCTAATTGGACAAGAAGATGCCTAGGGAAGACGAAAATGACCTAAATGTTCATCCAATGCACAAATGTACTTATTGGATGCACAAGATTGGTTAAAAACCTTATTAGGACTAGAATAAACCTAGGAAGGACGAAAATGACCTACATGTTCATCCAATAACCCAAACACACCTATTGGATGCACAAGATTGGTTAAAAACCTTATTAGGACTAGAATAAACCTAGGAAGGACGAAAATGACCTACATGTTCATCCAATAACCCAAACACACCTATTGGATGCACAAGATTGGTTAAAAACACTAATTGGAAAAGAATTAGCCTATGGAGGACGAAAATGACCTAAATGTTAATGCAATGACACAAATGAACATATTGGATGCACAAGATTGGTTAAAAACGCTAATTGGAGAAGAATAAGCCTATGGAGGACGAAAATGATCTAAATGTTCATTCATTGAAACAAATGAACTTATTGGATGCACAAGATTGGTTAAAAACCCTAATTGGACAAGAATAAGCCTAGGGAGGACGAAAATGACCTAAATGTTCATCCAATGACCCAAAAACACCTACTGGATGCACAATATTGGTTAAAAACCCTAATTAGACAAGAATAAGCCTAGGGAAGACGAAAATGACCTAAATGTTCTTCCAATGACACAAATGAACTTATTGGATGCACAAGATTGGTAAAAAAACCCTAATTGGACTAGAATAAACCTATGGAGGACGAAAATGACCTAAATGTTCATCCAATGACACAAATACACCTATTCGATGCACAAAATTGTTTAAAAACCCTAATTGGACAAGAATAAGCCAAGGGAGGACGAAAATGGCCTAAATGTTAATCCAATGACACAAATGAACTTATTGGATGCACAAGATTGGAGAAAACACTAATTGGACAAGAATAAGACTAGGAAGGACGGAAATGTCCTAAATGTTAATTCAATGACACAAATGACACTTATTGGATGCACAAGATTGGTTAAAAACCCTAATTGGACAAGAATAAGCCTAGGGAGGACGAAAATGACCTTAATGTTCATCCAATGACACAAATGAACTTATTGGATGCACAAGATTGGTTAAAAACGCTAATTGGACAAGAATAAGCCTAGGGAGGACGAAAATGACCTTAATGTTCATCCAATGACACAAATGAACTTATTGGATGCACAAGATTGGTTAAAAACGCTAATTGGACAAGAATAAGCCTAGGGAGGACGAAAATGACCTTAATGTTCATCCAATGACACAAATGAACTTATTGGATGCACAAGATTGGTTAAAAACGCTAATTGGACAAGAATAAGCCTAGGGAGGACGAAAATGACCTTAATGTTCATCCAATGACACAAATGAACTTATTGGATGCACAAGATTGGTTAAAAACGCTAATTGGACAAGAATAAGCCTAGGGAGGACGAAAATGACCTTAATGTTCATCCAATGACACAAATGAACTTATTGGATGCACAAGATTGGTTAAAAACGCTAATTGGACAAGAATAAGCCTAGGGAGGACGAAAATGACCTTAATGTTCATCCAATGACACAAATGAACTTATTGGATGCACAAGATTGGTTAAAAACGCTAATTGGACAAGAATAAGCCTAGGGAGGACGAAAATGACCTTAATGTTCATCCAATGACACAAATGAACTTATTGGATGCACAAGATTGGTTAAAAACGCTAATTGGACAAGAATAAGCCTAGGGAGGACGAAAATGACCTTAATGTTCATCCAATGACACAAATGAACTTATTGGATGCACAAGATTGGTTAAAAACGCTAATTGGACAAGAATAAGCCTAGGGAGGACGAAAATGACCTTAATGTTCATCCAATGACACAAATGAACTTATTGGATGCACAAGATTGGTTAAAAACGCTAATTGGACAAGAATAAGCCTAGGGAGGACGAAAATGACCTTAATGTTCATCCAATGACACAAATGAACTTATTGGATGCACAAGATTGGTTAAAAACGCTAATTGGACAAGAATAAGCCTAGGGAGGACGAAAATGACCTTAATGTTCATCCAATGACACAAATGAACTTATTGGATGCACAAGATTGGTTAAAAACGCTAATTGGACAAGAATAAGCCTAGGGAGGACGAAAATGACCTTAATGTTCATCCAATGACACAAATGAACTTATTGGATGCACAAGATTGGTTAAAAACGCTAATTGGACAAGAATAAGCCTAGGGAGGACGAAAATGACCTTAATGTTCATCCAATGACACAAATGAACTTATTGGATGCACAAGATTGGTTAAAAACGCTAATTGGACAAGAATAAGCCTAGGGAGGACGAAAATGACCTTAATGTTCATCCAATGACACAAATGAACTTATTGGATGCACAAGATTGGTTAAAAACGCTAATTGGACAAGAATAAGCCTAGGGAGGACGAAAATGACCTTAATGTTCATCCAATGACACAAATGAACTTATTGGATGCACAAGATTGGTTAAAAACGCTAATTGGACAAGAATAAGCCTAGGGAGGACGAAAATGACCTTAATGTTCATCCAATGACACAAATGAACTTATTGGATGCACAAGATTGGTTAAAAACGCTAATTGGACAAGAATAAGCCTAGGGAGGACGAAAATGACCTTAATGTTCATCCAATGACACAAATGAACTTATTGGATGCACAAGATTGGTTAAAAACGCTAATTGGACAAGAATAAGCCTAGGGAGGACGAAAATGACCTTAATGTTCATCCAATGACACAAATGAACTTATTGGATGCACAAGATTGGTTAAAAACGCTAATTGGACAAGAATAAGCCTAGGGAGGACGAAAATGACCTTAATGTTCATCCAATGACACAAATGAACTTATTGGATGCACAAGATTGGTTAAAAACGCTAATTGGACAAGAATAAGCCTAGGGAGGACGAAAATGACCTTAATGTTCATCCAATGACACAAATGAACTTATTGGATGCACAAGATTGGTTAAAAACGCTAATTGGACAAGAATAAGCCTAGGGAGGACGAAAATGACCTTAATGTTCATCCAATGACACAAATGAACTTATTGGATGCACAAGATTGGTTAAAAACGCTAATTGGACAAGAATAAGCCTAGGGAGGACGAAAATGACCTTAATGTTCATCCAATGACACAAATGAACTTATTGGATGCACAAGATTGGTTAAAAACGCTAATTGGACAAGAATAAGCCTAGGGAGGACGAAAATGACCTTAATGTTCATCCAATGACACAAATGAACTTATTGGATGCACAAGATTGGTTAAAAACGCTAATTGGACAAGAATAAGCCTAGGGAGGACGAAAATGACCTTAATGTTCATCCAATGACACAAATGAACTTATTGGATGCACAAGATTGGTTAAAAACGCTAATTGGACAAGAATAAGCCTAGGGAGGACGAAAATGACCTTAATGTTCATCCAATGACACAAATGAACTTATTGGATGCACAAGATTGGTTAAAAACCCTAATTGGACTAGAATAAGCAAAAAGAGGACGAAAATGACCTAAATGTTAATCTAATGACACAAATGAACTTATTTGATGCACAAGATAGTTTAAAAATCCTAATTGGACAACAATAAGCCTAGGGAGGTCGAAAATGACCTAAATGTTCATCCAATGAGACAAACCCACCTATTGGATGCACAAGACTGGTTAAGAACCCTAATTGGACAAAAATAAGCCTAAGGAGGACGAAAATGACCTAAATGTTCCTCCAATGACACAAACACACCTATTGGATGCACAAGATTGGTTAAAAACCCAAATTAGACAAGAATAAGCATAGGGAAGAAGAAAATGACCTAAATGTTCATCCAATGACACAAACACACCTATTGGATGCACAATATTGGTTAAAAACCCTAATTGGACAAGAATAAGCCTAGGGAGGACGATAATGACCTAAATGTTCATCCAATGACACAAACACACCTATTGGATGCACAATATTGGTTAAAAACCCTACTTGGACAAGAAATAGCCTAGGGAGGACGAAAATGACCTAAATGTTCTTCCAATGACACAAATCAACTTATTGGATGCACAAGATTGGTTAAAAACCCTAATTGGACAAGAATAAGCCTAGGGATGACGAAAATGACCTAAATGTTAATTCAATGACACAAATGAACATATTGGATGCACAAGATTGGTTAAAAACCCTAATTGCACTAGAATAAGCATAAGGAAGACGAAAATGACCTAAATGTTCATCCAATGACACAAACACACCTATTGGATGCACAATATTGGTTAAAAACCCTAATTGGACAAGAATAAGCCTAGGGAGGACGAAAATAACCTAAATGTTAACCCAATGACACA
>NW_027334375.1:5768-7798 GCF_000331145.2 Cicer arietinum
TGGATGCACAAGATTGGTTAAAAACCCTAATTGAACAAGAATAAGCCTAGGGAGGACGAAAATGACCTAAATGTTAATCCAATGACCCAAATGAACTTATTAGATGCACAAGATTGGTTAAAAACTCTAATTGGACTTGAGTAAGCCTAAGGAGGACGAAAATGACCTAAATGTTAATCCAATGACACAAATGAACTTATTGGATGCACAAGATTGTTTAAAAATCCTAATTGGACAAGAATAAGCCTAGGGAGGACGAAAATGACCTAAATGGTTATCCAATGACACAAACGCACCTATTGGATGCACAAGATTGGTTAAAAACCCTAATTGGACAAAAATAAGCCTAAGGAGAACGAAAATGACCTAAATGTTCATCCAATGAGACAAACACACCTATTGGTTACACAAGATTGTTTAACAACCCTAATTGGACCAAAATAAGTCTAAGGAGGACGAAAGTGACCTAAATGTTAATCCAATGACACAAATGAACTTATTGGATGCACAAGATTGTTTAAAAATCCTAATTGGACAAGAATAAGCCTAGGGAGGACGAAAATGACCTAAATGTTAATCCAATGACACAAATGAACTTATTGGATGCACAAGATTGTTTAAAAATCCTAATTGGACAAGAATAAGCCTAGGGAGGACGAAAATGACCTAAATGTTAATCCAATGACACAAATGAACTTATTGGATGCACAAGATTGTTTAAAAATCCTAATTGGACAAGAATAAGCCTAGGGAGGACGAAAATGACCTAAATGTTAATCCAATGACACAAATGAACTTATTGGACGCACAAGATTGGTTAAAAACCCTAATTGAACAAGAATAAGCATTGGGAGGACGAAAATGACCTAAATGTTAATCCAATGAACCATATTAACTTATTGCATGCACAAGATTGGTTAAAAACCTAAATTGGACAAGTATAAACCTAGGGAGGACGAAAATGACCTAAATGTTAATCCAATGACACCAACACACATTTGGATGTACAAGATTGGTTAAAAACCCTAATTGGACAAGAATAAACCTAGGGAGGACGAAAATGACCCAAATGTTCATCCAATGACACATATGAACTTATTTGATGCACAAGATTGTTTAAAATCCCTAATTGCACAAGAATAAGCCTAAGGAGGAGGAAAATGACCTAAATGTAAATCCAATGACAAAAATGAACTTATTGAATGCACAAGATTGGTTAAAAACCCTAATTTGACAAGAATTAGGCTTGGGAGGACGAACATGCCCTAAATGTTAATCCAATAACACAAATGAACTTATTGGATGCACAAGATTGGTTAAAAAGCCTAATTGGATTAGAATAAACCTAGGGACGCCGAAAATGACCTAATTGTTTATTCAATGACACAAACACACCTATTGGATGCACAATATTGGTTAAAAACCCTAATTGGACAAGAATAAGCCTAGGGAGGACGAAAATGACCTAAATGTTCATCCAATGACACTATGGAGGACGAAAGTGACCTAAATGTTAATCCAATGACACAAAGACACCTATTGGATGCACAAGATTGGTTAAAAAGCCTAATTGGATTAGAATAAACCTAGGGACGCCGAAAATGACCTAATTGTTTATTCAATGACACAAACACACCTATTGGATGCACAAGATTGGTTAAAAAGCCTAATTGGATTAGAATAAACCTAGGGACGCCGAAAATGACCTAATTGTTTATTCAATGACACAAACACACCTATTGGATGCACAAGATTGGTTAAAAAGCCTAATTGGATTAGAATAAACCTAGGGACGCCGAAAATGACCTAATTGTTTATTCAATGACACAAACACACCTATTGGATGCACAAGATTGGTTAAAAAGCCTAATTGGATTAGAATAAACCTAGGGAGAAAGAAAATGACCTGAATGTTCATCCAATGACACAAAGACACCTATTGGATGCACAATATTGGTTAAAAACCGTAATTGCACAAGAAAAAGCTTAGGGAGGACGAAAATGACCTAAATGTTCATCCAATGACACAA
>NW_027334376.1:0-4439 GCF_000331145.2 Cicer arietinum
GAAACTAATAGAAGACCTGACTACCCCAATAACTACCATCCAGATCACGATACCTCATCAATGGCAGCTCTTCTTCAAGGACGAGCAATTGTCCCCATGCAATTAATTGCACGTGTTCCTGTTGCCTTACTATATTGGCCACTCATTCAATTGGCAGGAGCAACAACAGATGATATTGCTTTAGGTGTTGAATTGGGGATTTATTTTATGGGAGCTTTTGTTGAATTGGGGCTGTTTTTTAATTTAGGGTTCAAGCTTTTGTTGAATGATATGCTTCTGGTTCAAGCTTAGAGTTCATTTTTTTTAATTTAATTTTAACAATTAAATTTTATTTGTAATAATGATTTTTAACAATTATAATAATGATTTTTAAAATATAAATTATATTTTTTAATTAGAAATAATATAATAATAAGTTTATTCCACGTAATAATTAGAGTTGTCAAATAAAGTAATAATTTCATATTTATTTGACAACTCTATTAAATTAAATGATATTACTATCTTCGTTATGACAACTTTGTTTTATTATACGTTATAATTATCAACGTTTTGAAGTTGTACTAAATAACGAAAATAATAATAACATATAACAAAATTGAGTTGTAAAATTAATATGTAATTATTACTTTATTTGACAACTCTTTTTTATTATATGATATTATTATCTTGTCATATAGTTTTACTTTATAACGAATATAATTTAAACATATAATAAAATAAAGTTGTCTTATCAAGTAATAATGATATATTTATTTGACAACTCTATTTTGTTATATATTGTTATTATCTTTGTTCTATAGTTGTAGTTCATAATGAAGATAATAATATGTAATTATTATCTTCGTTATGTAGTAAAACAATAAACAAAGATAATAATAACTTATAGTAAAATAATGTTGTCAAATAAAATACTAATTACTTATTTATTAGACCACACTATTTTATTAAATATTATTATTATCCTCGTTTTGTAGTTGTACTTAATAAAAAAGATAATAATAACATATAATAAAATAGAGTTGTCAAATATTTAATTATTTCATATTTATTTGACAACTCAATTTTGTTATATTTTATTATTATCTTTTTTATTATGTACAACTACAAAACGAAGATAATAATAACATATAATAAAATAGAGTTGTCAAATAAAGTAATAATTACATATTAATTTTACAACTCAATTTTGTTATATGTTATTATTATTTCACTAAACCCTAATAAAATAAAGATGTAATTATTTATTTATTTGACATCTCTATTTTTTTTATATGTTATTATTATGTATTTTTTATAAAGTAAAACTATAAAATGAAGATAATAATAACATAAATTAAATTAGAGTTGTCATATAAAGTAATAATTACATATGTATTTGACAACTCTATTTTATTATATGTTACGGATTTTAGTCCATTTTTATTATATGAGGAGCGGGAGAGACTTTTAGCATGCTTCTCGAAAATTTATAATTGTGTATCGGGTTTGATTTCAAACACTAGCCATCGTTTGGTAAGAAAATACAAATTTTAGTCCATTTTTTGTCAGGTGGTACGAAAATCAACCGAAAAGTCCAAATGAAATTGAGGACCAGAAGACCCTTACAGCATTTTTCTCCTAAATTTGTAACTTTGTGTCGGGCTCGACATCATATTTCAAACACTAGCGTCGATTGAACCAAAAATACGAATTTCAGTCCATTTTTGTTGTGAAGTACAAAAATCGCCCGAGAAGTGTTAATGAGCTCGGGGAACTAAATTCTCTTTTAGAATTCTACTCCAAAATTAATAACTGTGTTTTTGGTTCCCCGTTAGATTTCAAACACTAGCCATGGTCTGGTCCAAAATTACAAATTTCTGTCCATTTTTGTCGAGTGGTACGATAATCCTTCAAGAAGTCCAAAGGAAGTCAAGGATCAGAAGATTCTTATAGAATTCTTCTCCTACATTTAAGACTGTGTTTCAGAATCCGTGTCAGATTTCAAACCCTAGCCATTGTTTGGTCCGAAAATACAATTTTCGGTCCATTTTTGTTGTTTGGTATGATTTTCAAACCCTAGCAATCAGATTTCAAACCCTAGCCATCATGTTGTACAAAAATAAGAATTTTGGTCCATTTTTGTCGGGTGCTACGATTTTCGCCCGAAACGTCCAGATGATATCAAGGATTGTGAGACCCTTATAGCATTCTTCTCCTAAATTTAAAATTATGTTTCGGGTTTCGAGTTTCGTATTAGATTTCAAACACTAGCCATCATCTAGTTCATAAATACGGATTTCGGTCCATTTTTTGTCGGGTGGTAAGAATATCACCCAAAAATTCAAGATGAAACCGAGGACCGGGAGACCTTTATAGCATTCTTCTCCAAAATTTATTACTGATTTTTACGTTCCGAGCTAGATTTCAAACATTTGCCATCGTCCTGTCCGAAAATATAGATTTCGGTCCTTTTTTGTTGAGGGGTAAGAAAATTGCCTGAAAAGTTAAGATGAAAACGAGGACCGAGAGACCCTTATAGCATTCTTCTCCTAAATTTATAACTATGTTCCGTGTTCCGTGTCAGATTTCAAACACTAGCTATTGTTTTGTTCAAAAATACGAATTTCTGTCCATTTTAGTAGTGTGGTAAGAAAATCACCCTAAATATATAATAGTGTTTCGGATTCCGAGTCAGATTATCGTTTGGTCCGAAAATATAGATTTTGGTCCATATTTGTAGGGGGGTACGAAAATCGCCTGAAAAGTCCAAATGAAATCGACGACTGAGAGACCCTTATCGCCTAAATTTTTAACTGTATTTCAGGTTCCATGTCAAATTTCAAACATCAGCCATCGTCAGGTCCGAAAATATAGATTTTGGTCCAATTTTTGCAAAGGGTACCAAAATCGTCCGAAAAGTCCAGATGAAATCGAGGACCTGGAGAACCTTAAAGCATTCTTTTCCTAAATATATATAAATGTTTCGGGTTCTGCGTCAAATATCAAACACAAGCCATCGTCTGGTCCAAAAATACAGATTTTCGGTCTATTTTTGCTCGAAAAAACGGATTTCGATCCATTTTAGTCGGGTGGTAAGAAAATCGCCCTAAAAGTCCAGATGAAATCTAGGACCGACAGACCCTTATATCATTCTTCTCCAAAATTTATAACTATGTTTCGGGTTCAACATCAAATTTCAAACACTAGCCATAGTCTTTTTCGAATTACGGATTTCGGTTCATTTTAGTTATATCGTATGAAAATTGACCGAAAAGTCCAGAAGAAATCGAGGACCGGGATACCCTTGTAGCATTCTTCTCCAAAATTTATAACTGTGTTTTGAGTTCCGCGCTATATTTCAAAAACCAGGTCCGAAAATACAAATTTTAGTCCATTTTTGTCGAGGGGTGCGAAAACTCCTGAAAAGTCCAAATTAAATCGAAGAGCGAGAGACCCTTATAGCATTTTTCTCTAAAATTTATAACTATGTTTCGGGTTTCGCGCCAGATTTCAAACACTAGCCATCGTCTAGTCCGAAAATACGAATTTTGGTCCATTTTTGTGGGGTGGTAAGAAAATCGCCCGAAAAAACCAGATGAAATTGAGGACCAGGAGACCCTTATAGCATTCTTCTCCTAAATTTATAACTGAGTTTCGGGTTTCGGGTTTCGCCTCAGATTTCAAATATTAGCAATTGTCTCGTTCGATAAACCTTTATAGCATTCTTCTCCTAAATTTATAATTGTGTTCCGAGTTCCGTGTCAGATTTCAAATACTAGCATTTGTTTTGATGAAAAATACAAATTTGGGTCCATTTTAGTCGAGTGGTACGAAAATCACCCAAAAATACCAAATGAATTGAGAACTAGGAGACCCTTATAGCATTGTTCTCCTAAATATATAACAGGGTTTTGAATTCCGGGTTAGATTTCAAACACTAGCCATCGTCTGGTTTGAAAATATAGATTATGGTCCATTTTTGTCGAAAGGTACGAAAATCGCCCGAAAATTCCAGATGAAATCGCCGACCAAGAGACCTTGATAGCATTCTTCTTCTAAATTTATTACTGTATTTCAGGTTCCATGTCAAATTTCAAACACTAGCCATCGTTTGGTCTGAAAATACGGATTTCAATCCATTTTAGTCTAGTGGTATAAAAATCGCACGAAAAGTCCAAATAAAATCGAGAATCAGGAGACCCTTATAGAATTCTTCTCCTAAATTTTTAAATGTGTTTCAGATTCCATTTATTACCACTAGTTTTGATACAAGTGTCCTGATAATATCTTCACAACGTCAGATTTCAAACACTAGTCATCGTCAAATTTCAAACACTAGCCCTCGTTTGGTCCGAAAATACACATTTCGGTCCATTTTTGTCTAGTGGAACGAAAATCGCCCGAAATGTCTAGATGAAATCGAGGACCAGGAGACTCTTATATCATTCTTCTCCTAA